>NW_027397064.1:109895208-109961928 GCF_003265705.2 Callorhinus ursinus
CTTTTGCTGTGCAAAAGCAACAGTCCACAAAACCAAAAGACAACCGACAGAATGGGAGAAAATATTTGCAAATGACATATCAGATAAAGGGCTAGTATCCAAAATCTATAAAGAACTTATCAAACTCAACACCCAAAGAACAAATAATCCAATCAAGAAATGGGCAGAGGACATGAACAGACATTTTTCCAAAGAAGACATCCAAATGGACAACAGACACATGAAAAAGTCCTCAACATCGCTCGGCATCAGGGAAATCCAAATCAAAACCTCAATGAGATACCACCTCACACCCGTCAGAATGGCTAAAATTAACAAGTCAGGAAATGATAGATGTTGGCGGGGATGCGGAGAAAGGGGAACCCTCCTACACTGTTGGTGGTAATGCAAGCTGGTGCAACCCCTCTGGAAAACATTATGGAGGTTCCTCAAACAGTTGAAATTAGAGCTACCATACGATCCAGCAATTGCACTACTGGGTATTTACCCCAAAGATACAAATGTAGGGACCCGAAGGGGTACGTGCACCCCAATGTTTATAGCAACAATGTCCACAATAGCCAAACTGTGGAAAGAGCCAAGATATCCATCAACAGATGAATGGATAAAGAAGAAGTGGTATATATACACAATGGAATATTATGCAGCCATCAAAAGGAATGAGATCTTGCCATTTGCAACAATGTAGATGGAACTGGAGGGTGTTATGTTGAGTGAAATAAGTCAATCAGAGAAAGACATGTATCATGTGACCTCACTGATATGAGGAATTCTTAATCTCAGGAAACAAACTGAGTGTTGCTGGAGTGGTGGGGGGTGGGAGGGATGGGGTGGCCGGGTGATAAACATTGGGGAGCGTATGTGCTATGGTGAGTGCTGTGAATTGTGCAAGACTGTTGAATCACAGATCTGTACCTCTGAAACAAATAATGCAACATATGTTAAGAAAAAAGAAAAAGAAGAAGATAGCAGAAGGGGAAGAATGAAGGGGAGTATGTCGGAGCGGGAGACGAACCATGAGAGACGACGGACTCTGAAAAACAAACTGAGGGGTCTAGAGGGGAGGAGTGTGGGGGGATGGGTTAGCCTGGTGATGGGTATTAAAGAGGGCACATTCTGTGTGGAACACTGGGTGTTATGCACAAACAATGAATCATGGAACACTACATCAAAAACTAATGATGTAATGTATGGTGATTAACATAACAATAAAAAATTAAAAAAAAGAAAAGTCCTTTGATGAAAAACCCTATTAGAAAGGAATACATTCAAAATCAATAACAGTTTTTGTCACATAGGTACTCAGAGAAAGGTGGGTTTTTTTCTGAAAGTTTTATTTAAATTCCAATTGGTTAATATACCATGTAATATCAGTATCAGGTGTACACTATAGTGATTCATCAGTTCCAAACATCACCTGGTATTCATTAGGGCAGGTGCACTCTTTAATCCCCATCCCTTACTTCACCCATCCCCCATCCACCCAAGAAAGGTTTTGGATTGAGTTCCTTAGATGACTGGAAAAATAATTCTAAAGGGTGTTTGCAAAAAAAAATATATATATATATATGGGAAATAAGAAATAATTTCTTTTTTTAAGATTTGTTTATTTTAGAGAGAGAGAGCAGGCAAGCAGGGGGAGGGGCAGAGGGAGAGAGAGAGAGAATCCTCAAGCAATCCCCGCTGAGTGGGGAGCCTGACATGGTGCTCAATCCCAGGACCCTGCTCAGCCCACGCTGCTGGGCTCAGAGGAGAGTGATCTCCAAAGGTCTAGGCCTATTGTATGTATTCTTACAATAAAGTAAGCTAGAGAGGAAGATGTTATTTATTTATTTTTTTCTTTTTTTTTAATTGTATTATGCTATGTTAGTCACCATACAATACATCATTAGTTTTTGATATGGTGATCCACGATCCATTGTTTTTGTATAACACCCAGTGCTCCATGTAGTATGTGCCCTCCTTAATACCCATCACCAGGCTAACCCATCCCCCTCCTCTAAAACCCTGTTTGTTTCTCAGAGTCCATAGTTTAGAGAGGAAGATGTTATTAAGAAAATGATAAGGAAAATACATTTATAATACTATACTATAATTATTGAAAAAAATCCACATGGAAATAGACTCATGGAGTAACCCAGGCTGTTAAAGGGTCAGCTGTACTTAAAGAAAGGCTGGGTCAGTCAGTAGGGGGCATGAATGTCAAGGAATCACAAAACAAGAGTAGTGGAGACCAATGCAGGGAGTTCACATGCCAGTGTGGTCCTGGGGAAATCCAAATATTTCAAGTTGTTAACATAGACTCCAGATGGCTCAGCTCAGGCTGCTGTGGGTATACTATTCCTGTCCTGAACTTGCCTGTATGAAATTCAGCTGGCCAAGCACTTTCTCACCACTGTTTTTCATACCATGGTCTAAGACAGAAAAAGCACTGGTCACAGTGCAAGGTCTAGGCGCATTTGCACTTGGTTCTCATGGTAGATTTACCAACTGATATTCTGGATGTCATTTCACTAGCTGATTAATGAAGCCTACCCTTCTCGTCCCAGCCACCGTCTCTCTCTCACCTATTCTATTGTCTTCATGGCAAGTGTTGTCTGAAATGCCCTTTTTAAATTTATCTTTGTACTCACTGCTGAAACTCCATCATGAAGGCAACACTCCACTATTCACCAGTGAATCCTCAAAACTTAGATAGTAACTTGCCATAGGGGTACTCAACAAACATCTGTTGAATGAATGAATGTTTCACTCATTGGACTTAAGTTCTGGAATTGCAGGCTGACCACCAGGCTCTGGACAGTGGGGAATTCGCCAAGCCAAGGCCACATGTCTGGTGGGCAGCAGGCCTTCTCTCCACTTTGCCATGCTGTCTTTCTTGGTTTGCTACACCACCTGGTTCTCAGATTTATAGGTATGAGAGTTGAGGAACTGAGACAGGGCACAGTCCTTGGCACACAGCAGATGCTCTGCAGAGACCAGCCACTCTGATGGTTGAGATTGCAAGCAGCAGTCTGAGGACATGGAGTTGACTTCAGAGGCACTGCAACCTCTCCAGAGATTTCTGAAGTCCCATCCCATTGACAGTTGCCCTCTCTGCCCAGCCAGAAATATGCCCTGTGTGTCAGAACTATATTTTCTCTGACATTTTCCCATTTCTTTTCTTCCTGTAAATGGGAAATGAAGTATAAAAAGTTGTGCACAGCCTACTGCCTTCATCACAGCTCTGTGGAGAGATGTTGGCATTTAAATGCCAGACAGCCTGGTGATGTCAGGATGAGGTCAGCCTCAGGCTTGTCTTGGGGTCAGGGGTCTGGGGCAGGGGTCCTCCTTGGTTTCTAACTTAATAAGAGGATTGCTTCTAGCCAAGAGCAAGGCCAGTGAGGTCAGTGCTGAACACACACAGCTCCACTGAGAAATAAAAGGGCCAGATGGTTATTACACTTTGTGTGTTTCTTGTAAAAGGAAAATAAAAATCTAGAGGTGACTGTGGCAGAAGCTGTTCATCAGGAGAGAGGCAGAACTCATGAAAGTAACCCTGGGCTTGGCTCTACACCAGAGGGCAGTTTCCTTGTGAGGAGTTTGATAGTTTGATATGTGGTCCAAAACATGCCCACAGATCCCCATGGCCACTTGGCTGGGGGCAGAGGCCATAGGGATAGAGAGAGACACCGCCACACTGTGGAAATGAAAACACACCGCCTAATCTCAGATTCCTTAACTTCCCATTTCAATGTGTCAGAAAGCTCTGGAAAGGGTAGCTGATGACAGGCATAGTGGTTGATTGGCCAAAGTGATGTGAGTCCAACTGCACTCTGCCATTTACAGGCTGCAGGATGTGAACAAGGCCGAGTCATTCTCCTGTTCTCTCAGTGGTACATATGGACTAGAAAAATTCATCCTCCAGTGACCGGATTAAATAAGATATCTTACTGAAGCCACCTGTTGCCATCAGGTGTCCAACATTGAGTCCCTCCTCCTTTAGATCTGGAGCCCACTGTAGGGGTGCTGGGCAGCCCTGAAGGACACTGTATCTTCCCTTACACAGAAGATGGATTAGTGAAAAGTCCACAAGCTAAGGTGTAAGCCATTTAAATGATGCTCCAATACTGCTCAATCTCATTTACTGTGAGCACATCCATCACCATGAGCTAATCCATGCTGACATGGCCCTCCTAAGGACTGGCATGGCATTGTCACTGTAATTCCATGTTAATTAACTGGGCAGTTATTCCAAAGTGTTAATGGCCAGAACTGTAATTCAATCAAGTAAATAACATTTCAAGCAGTTAATAAAAGCAATGAAATTTGTAACTGCCCATAAATGTGATTTCATAAATTTGGGACAAGCCTAAGCAGTTGGTGGTCTGTCCTTGTCACACAAGTATCAAACAATCAGCATTACTAATGCTACATGGGAAGCTGTTGAGAATTCTTTCAGCCTATGTTTTGTTTTGTTTTATTTTGAAACAAATTGTGTTTCTTTTTGCCTCTTCTCCTACTCATTAACTTTCAAAATGTGTTTTTCTTAAGGCTCCGCCTTTGGGGAAATAGCCATTCTCGCCCACTGATGCTGCTTGTGAATGCAGTGTTATTATGAGCTGAGACTCCAAACACTACCCAACTTGTTATAATTCTTTTTAATACGCTCAGTTTTTCAGTCACGATTTATTTTCCAAAACTGAAGGTAATTACAGTGCTAGGTCCCTGCAGGGTTTTCAGCATGTGGGTGAGAGCATTACATCAGGAGAAGTGGTTACTTTCTCCAGTGGATTTTCAGACTTTGGCAGGCTGATTCCTTCAACCTCCATTTTGCAGTCTCCACTTCCCCCCCTCTGCCAGCTCTGAGCTGGGTCCATAGAGTCACTGGTGATTTGAATGCCACCTCTGATCTCAGAATATTCATGTCCACTGTTGTCATTGAACCCGGGTATGTGTGTACCCCTGCTATCCATAACTCTCCTTTGGTGTCCCAGATGAATGTGAAGGGCATCTACCAAACACAGGATGCCTGCCCCTAGTCCCAGCTCCTCTCCTCTGCCCAGGCTGAGCACTGGGATCCAGCAGGAGCTGCCTTCCTCCCACCAGCCTTGGATTTACAGAGGGCTAAAGGAGACCCATTAGGTTTGCATGTTGGTATCTTCTGCTTCCACATGAGCCTGTGGCACATGTTGGCGTAAACTGAGGGACAATGAGGTGCAGAGTGACATAAGCCAGTGCTCAGTAGGAGGAGTGGGGCAGCATGGGGTACTGCAAAGACCACCTGGCAGGGAGGGGAGGGCTCAGGTTCCAGCCTGGAGCCTGTGGCATTGCTCTCTCCTCCATTTCACTGTCTCCTCACCTTCCATATCCAGCCCACTGTCCACCCGCCCACTCACGCAACCACTCCCCAGCGCCCCCATGCCTCCATCCCCTTGCTCACACGCTTACCATCCACTCTTGCTCACTCACCACCTGTTCTTGTACACTCAAACACTCACGCAGCATGCACTTGCACCACCCACCACCTCGCTAACCCACCCACACACCTTGGCTCTGACTGTTGCCCCTCCCCCACCACCCCAAGCACCCATGTGAGCTTTCACCGGCTCCCTCACTACTGAGCTGACCATCACCCTTGGCCCTCTCAGGACAGGATATTGACTGAGGACTCTGTGGGAGGCAGAGATGAATCAGACTTGATGGCCCAAGGAGAGGGGCTTCCTGCAGGTGAGAGACAGGGCAGGTGGCAGCAGCACATCATGAGCAGGAGCAGGGGCAGAGCAGGGCAAGGCAAGAGCAGAGGGAAGGCAGGAAGGGAGGCTGAAGCAAAAGTTCAGTGCCCAGTGAGGAGTGAGGGAGAACAAGGCTAATAAAGGCCTGAGACTATAGCTGGAGGCAAAAGGAGTGCACTTTACCTGGGAAATGCCATATTTAAAAGGAGTGGCGTATACTGAACTCTACATCTGGAACTAATGATGTGCTATATGTTGACTAATTGAATTTAAATAACAAAATAAAATAAAATTAGTAAAATAAAGTAAAAGAGTGACAGAAGGATTGGAAGTGAAAGATGGTCGGAGACACTGGCTGGAGCAGGTCCTTCTGGCCTGAGAAGTCTGGGAGTAGGAGAAAGAGCTAGGACCTGTCTCCACCTGGAGACAGCAGCAGGTAACCAGTGCCTTCCAGGTAGGAATGACACATCACAGACTTGATAACTCCCATCAGGGCCTCCATTTCATTATCTAGAAAATTATAAGTCTAGAATGCAGTTTCTCCATCCCTTCCAATGGATCGACTTTAGAAATCTTCAAGTTTGGTGGGAGAATGGGGAAGAAGAGGGGTTGATGGGTTTTCCTCATTTTGCCAAAGACTGCACTAGCGTTCTGGAAGTCAGATGACTCTCTGAGATCTCACACACCAGAAGAGAGGCTCTCACTTCCTGCTCCAAGATGGAGTGTGAGCATGTGGCTTCTGTGATCTGTGCAGGTGTGAGGCTTGCCTTGGTTTGAGACAACGACTATGATGGAGCCAGTCAGATGGCTGCACAGCAATCTTCATTGGTACTGTTACCCAGTGAGGCAATGCCAGAAAGCTTGATACACAGACACAATGACCAGAGCTGTGGCCGCTTTTGCTTAGCAAACCAGGTTCCTTCACAAAGGAGGCTTCTGGTAGAGAGAATGCCAAGTCATTCATATTCTTCATCCCTCTCCTAGGTGGAGCACCGTTGTTTTGTCACCTGTCCTTGCCACATCTTTGTCCAGGGAAGACTACAGGAAATCTCTGACTAGATCAAGTTTGTCCAACTCTTTCACTTAGGAAGTTTCCTAAGTCTGCACACAGCCCTAAAATCCAGGCAGGGAATGGAACAGTCCCCAAGTTAATAAAAGTTTTCCATGAACAGCCCCAACAAGTTTCAATTGCCCAGCAACAGCAGTGGGCCCAGCAGCCTCTTGGAGGGCATTTCTCTAACCTCTTCCTGGCCAAGCACAAGGTTTGATAGGCATTCTTTTTCCTCATTCCATAACCATCATACTGGAGATGTTTTCTTAACAGACATCTCATAATAATTTAGACAGTTTAAACAAATAAAATGAAAGTTTAAAAGAATATCAATTATACATAGGTACTTGTACATAAACAATTTACACACATGCACACAAACATAATGAAGGCTGTTAGTGTTCAAAAGTCACATTCTCTTTCATAGAAGGTATACTAGAGCCTTTAACTCCACAGCCATTTACTGAATTCCCACCATGTGGCAAGCCTTATGCCTGGTCCTGGGAGACACACAGCTGTCCATAACAGCCCCTGCCTTCAAGGTATCTCCCTCAGTTGACTGAAGAAACAGGCATTGAAATAATAATTAAAATATAGGCTGGTAAATCCATAACAGTGTTTCACAAAAAAATCACAGTGGTGGAGCAACCTGCCTCAGTGTGGGGCCATATTAAGTCTTTAGAAAGTGTTGGTATGTGAGCTGGATTTTGAAGGATGAAGTAAAGAATGCATGAGGAGCATTTTAGACAGCAGCGAAGGTTTATGTAAAGGCATAGAGGTCTTCAAGGTGTTTTCACACCTGTAATTCACCCCACATGCCCAGGTCTAAAGGGCTAGATAGGGAGTAGGGGAAAATGAGATTGGGTCATGAAAGGAACATGACAGAGGACTAGTGAGCTGCTCTAAGGAGTTTGGAAAGGAGCCTTAAGGCTATGGGGTTTCTCTAAAGGGCTTTGAGAAGTTGAAAGACAAGATCAGATTTGCACTCAAAATATATATTAAGTGAAATAAGTCAGATGGAGAAAGACAAATACCATTCGATTTCACTCATATGTGAAATTTAAGAAAACAAACAAACAAATAAACAGAAGATAAAAAAAGCCAGACTCTTAAATACAAAGAATAAACTGGTGGTTGCCAGAGGGGAGGTGGTTGTGTGGATGGATGAAATAGGTGATGGGGCTTAAGAGTACATTTATCATGATGAGCACTGGATAATGTATAAAATTGTTGAACCACTATATTGTATACCTGAAACTAATATAACACTGTATGTTATACTTAATACATCCTTGCTGCAGAATAGAGGATCGATTGGAAAGAACATGAACAGAATAGGTACCATCTAGCCAACAGATAATGAGGATTCATTACCAATTAAGGACAAAAGATGTATACCAAAGCTCATAAGGGGTAGAACTGACAGGACCAGTTTTCCTAGCAGATGGGCACAGTAAGATCTGAGGAAAAGTTCAACTCTTTCAGAATGCTAGAATGAGGCAACAATCACTGAGGCTGGTTGTGCAAGAGGAGAAGTTCCAGGGGCCAAGACTATGGGCTGGGTTCAGGATCAGTTGAGTCTGTGGTATTTCTTGTACATCCATGTCGCAAATTGCAGAGGGCAGTAGGCTCTCTGGGTCAGAGCTCAGGTCTTAGGTTTTTACTGAAGAATATACACAAAATAGAAAAAAATAAAAGTAAATTAATATCTAAATAATTTTTAATTCAAAGACAAACACTATTAATATTTTGATGCTTATTATCCCAGAAGTTTTCTCTATGCATATGTACACCAGGAGTCTGTCTTCAAGTGTCCTTGGGTCTCCACAATCCTCTCACCCTCAACAAAGATGGTTTGATCACTCAGATCACATGGTGTGGGAAAACCAGCATTTCATTAAATAAATAGATAAAAACATTATTGAGTTACCTTTGCCCCTCACCCCAATTCCCGGCTTCTGTCATATTGTTGGTCCCATTCTCTTCTCTCCTTGCAGTTTCTGTTCTATTTTTCCATGTTTGCCCTACCATGGGCCTTATCCTATTCCTTGGTTATACACAATATCATTATCCCAAGACTGTCATATGCAACAGATTTCTGGGAGACATGAAGAAGGATTCCTTAATCAGCTGGCATAGGCAGCAGCATGTGAGCATCATTGTGAGCATATTTCATCAGCAACAGGGAATTTGTGTCTGGCTCCTGGTGTGCTCTCTCAGCCTGCCCCCAAACTTGGCTTACTGCCACCACTTTGGTTTATCTCTGTCTAGAAAGCTTTCTCCTTTTTTCCTATTGCCTGCAAGAAACAAGAATATTCCTGTTCTTTACTATGAAGAGACATGTATTCCTTTGCCTCCAACTCCAAACAAGGCTCAGATCTGAACATAATGCTGAACAACTAGGTGCACATACGCACACATATAAACAAGTGAGTGAAACACAGCAAAAACTTACCAGTTTGAGGCTTTTCTTAATATCTTGGCAACATTGTTAACACAGAAGTATTTTCTCTGTGTCCTTTTACCCATTGAATCACATGTTCCTAATTGTGCGATTTTTAATGGTTGTACAGCATTCCATTTTATAGCTGTACCAAAGTTAAATTTAGCAATAATTTATTATTATATGTAAAATCGTTTTCCTTTTCTCCTTCTATTACTCTCAGTATTTGATGAGAATCTTTCTTGATACATCTTTGTCTGGCTTATTCCTGAAAGTCAGGAATAGGCTAATAAAGATTGCCGGGCATCCTGTCTAGAACACTCTTCAAAGTCACCTCTGTCCTTTGTTGTCTCCGAGCTATTTTATCACTGTGTAAATTGTAGAAAATGGTGAATAATGAAAATGAATTTTTTCTAGAGGGGAGGGGCATGGGGGGATGGGTTAGCCTGGTGATGGGTATTAAAGAAGGCACATTCTGCGTGGAGCACTGGGTGTTATACACAAACAAGGAATCATGGAACACTACATAAAAACTAATGATGTAATGTATGGTGATTAACATAATAAAAAAATGAAAAAAATCAGGGGGAAATGCAAAAAAAAAAAAAAGAAAATGAATTTTTTCCAGAGAAATAAAAATGAATTTTTGGAAGGTGATTGAGTATCATTCTGTGGAAACTGACCAGTTTTTGCATCTCTTTGTAAAGTAATTTCAGGGTTTTTGATGCTCTGCATATGTGTGTTCTCTGCATTCTCTTTTGAACCAGTTGTAACATCTTATTTATTCCCTCATTAATAATGGAATGAATAAAAACTTGTTATACATTCATTTTATATTCATAAGAGAGTCATGATTTTACCTTTCTTAAAAAGAAATCCTTTAATATTCCCCTGTGGTAAATTTCTAGAGGTAAAAATACTCAGCCAAATATTATACATATTATTGATATTTTTGATGTGTACTGCTAAGTTTTCTTCCAGAAAGATCTCATTAGTGTATACTCTCCTCAATAGTATATGAGACTACCTATTTTTGTAAACTGTTGGCATAGACTTATTGTTATCATCATTGGCATCTTCATTATCATCACCAGAACCTTAAGATATTAATATGGAAAAGAAGGAATTGTATGGTTGTATTGTTATATATTTTTATTTCAGTAAAGTTGAATATATTTTGAAGGCCACTCCGTTATCCCACTCTTCTGATTTCTATTAAAGAAGACTTTTCTCTAAGGACACTTGTACTCATCTACCATTTACTACTCTCCAGGAAGTGCTAGGAGTTAGTTGTTTGGTAGGTGACAACTTTGTGCTCAAATTTCTGTTAGACAGAGTCAGTGGATCAAAGACTTGACCATTTTCTACTTTACCTTCTCCACTTGGGCCAGTGTGAGGCAGTGACCTGGATAAATGTGATGCTCTCTAGACTTGACCTCAGATGAGCCTTCCTTTGTTTCAGACTCAGCAGTGGGAGACAGCAAATCCTTGCTAGCTCTTAGTCTGGCTGTATCCTTCACTCCACATATCCCATAAACCTGCTGATTTTGTCTTATTTCTCAAGTAATTCAGATGATCCTCCTTTTTGTTTATTTATGTGTCAGTCATTTGCATGACTCTATGCATGACCTATCTATGCATATCCTTTGCCTGTTTTGTTCTTGAGATGTTTATATTTTTCTTTGTGATTTGCAATAACTCTTAATATAATAATGACAATAATCCGCCTGTCATGTCTGTTGAATATTTTCTCACATTAGTGTGCTATGCACACCCACACACACTCACATATATGTTTACTGTTTTCTTTTTCAAGTAGGTATAAGGTTCTGTCAGGGATTGTGTTGGTCCCTATTTGAATTTCTTAGGGAAGAGTGTCAAGTTATTCTAACATTACTTCTTCAGATAAAAGGTTCAGTGTCCTATGTGCATTAGAAAGATGTTATAAGTTCTTTTCACATGAAAAAAAATGTAACTTTGTGTGGCGATGAGTATTAACTAGAATGACTGTGTTTATTATCATGCAATAAATACAAATATCAAACTAGCATGTTGTTATACAACTGAAACTAATATGATGCTATATGTCAGTTATATCTTAATTTAAAAGAAAAAAATGTTACATTTGAGAGCTTTGGGGTCTTGAGGAATAGCCATTGAGAGCCCTCTACTGGGCACTCCTTTCCTTTGCCTGCAGGGCCCTCAGGGGGGCATAATCTGGTGGGGAGCATTCTTGTCCTTGGATCTCCTGTGGCTGTGACTTCTGGTATAAGGTTTCTGCACTGCAGATGGTAAGGGCCAGTGTCTCACCACTGGACTATCCTTACCTCCAGGCCTGTTCTGCTAGGCACCAGTGGACATTATTGGAATTGTGAGGGATTTTCCCCCATTTAGATTCATTGATTTATTCTTTCATGTGGCACTTTGTTAACTGACCAACATTTCCCCAAATCCAGCCCCATATCATGAAGATATTCTTTGGAGATCTGAGAATGTGACCAGAATCTTCTCTGGTTTCAAGTAATAATGCAGAGATTCCCTTTTATTTGTATATGGGTTTGGTGAGTCTAAGAGCTAAAATAAGATGCAGATAGGTAAATGCATGTATTCCAGCTGCTGTCTTTGCTAAAATGTCTTCTATCACCAGTAACAACTGTGCTGGGTACTGGGGATTTAAACAGTTTAGAAGTTAAGTGCTATGGCAAACCTGCACTTCTGTGCTCACAGTGTCCAATCCTCTTGCCCTCACCAGGCACACAGGGGTGGGTGACAGTCATAGCACCTTGCAGTGTGGGAGAGCCAGGGACTAGTTCTGGCCAATGGCATGTAAACATTAGTCACAGGTGTCACATCTGGGCAGAGGCAGTAAAAGCAACCCCAGAGAGCTGCCTCCATTCTAGAATGGACTTTGCACGTGTAAGACATAAACTTTTGCTGTGCAAGTCTGAGGTAGGTCTGCTGGTTATTGCTTACTATAGCATTATCTAGGCTTTCCCAGCTTTATGCTCAAAACTTCTCTCTTCATGTTTCCCGCTGTTCTCTTTTCTTTGAAATGAGGATAAAACAGGCAGGAGAATTGGAAGTGAACATGTGGCCTATACCTGAGAAATTATGAATAGTCAGCTAGTATTATATCCCCCAAACGGGAATAAAGATAATAGAATGTTTCCAAGTGGGGTTTCAGCAGCCACCTTTCCCAAGAGTCTGGAACCTCATCCAGATCCCCTTCATGGGGTGAATTTAAAGTGCTTTAAAGCTATTCTTACATATTTTGATACTAAAACTATGTTATCAATGATTAACAATAGCTAGAAATTAGTGGAGAAAGGACCTAATTTTATCTAGGTGTCTGAAATCTGTTGGGTCTGTTTCAGGTAATCAGGCTTGTGGAATGGGGGTGAGGGGGAGATCTAAGCCCTCCAAAGTCCCTTGAGGAAAGCTGGCCTCATCTCTAGGCACTGATTCCTAGGAGGCACTAAGTAGCCTTTGGGCTATTACTTCCCCAAAATCAGATCGGAACTCTCCACACACATCAAACACTATAAGCCAAGGCCGTCAAGGTCATCTAACATTGGTATTGGGGTCACATCATGAAAGAGCAAGAGGAGAAGTTGACCAAGAGAACTGAACTGTAGCCTTGGTCTTACCAATAATCTCCTTGGGAATTTGAACAAACCTTACTTTTCCCGTTTTAGCTTCAGTGTTCTTACTGAAAATCCCTTCTAGCCTACCAACCCCAAGTATTCTGCAATGGGTTTCTCTGTAGTGACAGTTTTTTTTAAAGATTTTATTTATTTGACACAGAGAGACACAGCGAGAGAGGGAACACAAGCAGGGGGAGTGGGAGAACAAGAAGCAGTCTTCCTACAAGGCAGGGAGCCTAAGGCAGGGCTCAATCCCAGGACCCTGGGATCATGACCTGAGCCAAAGGTAGACGCTTAAGGACTGAGCCACCCAGGCACCCCTGCAGTGACAGTTTAACTCCTAGCCAGCACGTACCCACTGAAGTCCAACAGCAAACTTCCAGTTAGGAACTTGGCTTCATGGCTATGTGTTTATTTAATTTATTTGAACATGGACTGTACAGCACTGCCTGAAGAGCAACCTGTAAGGCAACACACATGCCAAGTCAGGGAGGCACCCTCTTCGTGAAGAGAGGCTGATTGTTGCTGCCCATGGCCTGCCAGGCCCACTCTGCCTGCATTTTGTCAGCTTTCTCTTTACACTCAATATATCCTTAGGTTCTCCACTTTTCAAGCCTGCAGTAATTTATCTTGTGCACAGAAAGGGTATAAAATGGGAACTAATTAAACTAGAACTACTCAATTAATGAGAAACTAACAGAGGAAACCACTGTAGTTTAGAGATTTTACAGCCACTGCATCAATAACACATTTCTTTTCCCACATGACCCACATTTACTGGATGGGTTTCATTTACTGGATGGGTTTCATTCCACTAATTATTTATTCTGTGCATAACCACTGTAGGCCAAAGAAAATGTTACAGAATCTATGCACCATGCTTTTTATCTTTAAACTGCAGGTCTGAACATCCTTCTCATTCAATGTGAGTGTTCACTCTAATTTTCTTCAATTCTGGATGCAGTTTTATAGGAAGGAAATGGTTACAAAAAGAATTGGTAGGGTAACAAGAGGCAGTCCTAACAGACATTTTTAGGATTTGAAACTAAGGAATGAGACGTAGAATTTCCTTGAAAATCCCCAAAAGGACACTTTGAGGGTTTTGTTTGAAAGATTTCTTTTCCAAATGTATGCCATATGAATAAAAAAGAAAAATACTAATTTAAATAAGAGCATCACTGTGCCCATCCCAAGATTGGCATTCTAGAAACTCTGCAGATAAGAACACAGACTCACACTGACTGCAATGGAAAGGACACTGGTCGGTAACACAAGAGATGAGGACACAACCGATAAGTAGAGTATGGGCTCTAGAGCTGCATCAAAGCTTTGCTTCATCCCAGCTCTGGCACTCACTAGCTAGATGCTATGAACCGCTTGGTTTCTCTGTGTCTCATTTTTTTTTTCTTAACTCTAAAAGGGGTGAATGATACATCCCTGCTAATGGTGTTATGAGGGTCAAACAAATTGATATGTGTTAAGTGTGCACATGCCTGGCACATATACATGCTGTATTGATCAGGGCAACTGTCTTTGAAGAAAGTCACACAATTGACAGCAGGATATCATGGTCCATAAAGATGGCCCACAAAAATAAAGAAGAAAAAAATGTGTTTTGCCATTTATCGAGTTACTATATATTAAAAATATTCACATTTAAATCAACTCTTTGTCTTGTTCCTTGGAAGAATGTCACTGTGAGGTTATTAATAGAAAAGGAGTTTGTATCTTACACAGTAAGTTAGATTGGGAATGAGTGACAAGAGGCATAAGGAACCTCTGCAAACCTTGCAAAACCCTTGCAAGTACATGACCCAGAGATGCTCAGGTGTGAGACCAGGAGGAAGCTTGGAGTCATGGTGCCCCAAGGGACCTAGGGAGTAAGTTCAGAGGCCTGAACCCCAAACCTACCACAATGTTCAAGAGACAGGAGAAATTGGCATTAAGACCAATTCATTCCTTTTTCTTTTTGAACATGAAAACTCCAGCTGGGACCCAGGAGTGTGATGCTGCCCTAATCTGATCTGCATTGACTAAAGAATCTAAATGGGGTAAGGAGCTTTTGAAAGTGGCTTTCCGGAAAAAAAAAAAGAAAGAAAGAAAAAGAAAAAGAAAGAAAGAAAAGAAAAGAAAGTGGCTTTCCAGGGGTGGGTCTCAGCTGTTCTCACCAATGTTATCAAGGATATGGTCTTCAGCAGGATGAAATGACCTCTTATTGACATTGGCTCCTACCTTTACATACCGTAGTTTAATGCCAGCTAGAGAACACAGGCAGCTTTTATCAGAGAAGGTTTAACCAATATGGATCTGTGGTTGTCAGACTTTCACTTTAGATATTGAGAAAATTTCATTCATTCTTTCCTTTACCCATATAAACTTCTCTCTTATAAGAACTCTGCTGGGCATAGGGATCACAGACATATCCTCTGTTCCAGAATAGAGATGTACACAGAGAATAGGCCAAAGAGGAAAATGACAATGTCAGCCACCAGTGTCAGTGATTACTTTCCACTACAAAGTCAGCTCTGGTTATAGGGCACATACCTCCCACACACCTCCATCACCAGTTTCTAGCAGCCTGTCCGGCTCTGGATGCAGCTCTTTCCCTCCCCCTCCCCCACCCCTCCCTTCCTTTTCCCTGCCCTTCCCTACCACATACTCCCCTCTTTCTTTACCTTTCCCTTCCTCCTCCCTCTTCTTACTCTTCACGTTCCTCTCTCTTTTCTGTCTTTCTTTTCTTTGTGCCAGTCACATTTTGGTGGATAACCACTTACACTAAAATTTTCTACTCTCAGGGTCATTTTAAAAGAAATACTATTAAAGAAACATCTTGGATTTAGTGAACAAGTGGAGAAGTCAAGTCCTCTTTTCCTTCCTCCTCCCTTCCCTCTCCCCCCCTTCCCTTCCCTCCTCCTCCCCCTCCCCCCCCTCCTCCCCCTCCTTCTCCTTCTTCTTCTTCTCCTTCTTCTCTCTCTCTCCTCCCCGTTCAAACAAGCCTGACAATCTTGTTCACTTCCTCTAGCCTGCAACACTGTGGTAACATCAGGCATTTCCTTGGGGTTAGGGTCCACAAGAGGTAAGATATCAGCAGGAGGAGCAAGAAACCCAACTAAAGCCTAGGTGATGTGATCCAGTCAGCCCTGGCTGAGAGCCTGTAGTAGGCATTTGGAACCAACCTCTAATTAACCCACCACAGCTACCCTTGTGTCTTTGTGTCTTGAAAGAATCTCTCTCAGGAGTTTTAGGCAAAGGGACAATGAAACCTGAATTCCCTTAGTGGAACAACATCCCAGTGCTTCAAACCTTTACTTCTATTCCCTAACAGCATTGAAGGTGACAAGGAGCATCATAGACACCTATGAAAGGAGATCATGGTACTGAAGGAGTTGCTTCTCTTCATATGTACTGAGAACAAAGACAGTAAGAAGGGGTGAGGTTTCCATGGAAGCCTTTGATTTAATCTTTAGCACATTGCCTGATTACGGCAGGTGGGTCTGTGTTGCTGAGAAGAGGTAGTCAGAGAGGCAATTGACCCAGGATTGAGGAGATCTCAGTTATCATGCTATGAAAAAATTAACTGGGATGAGAATGACTGCACTCAGGAAGCAACAAATGAGAAAGGGGAAGGAGAAGCACAACCATATCCAATTTGGGCTCACTTTCTGGAACTTTGTACAATCCCTGAGTAAATAAAATTGGATAAAATATTTCTTAACCAGCAAATCCCCAAGTATTAACTGATTATCTTTTATAAACATGGGAGAGGAGAGACTATTCTTTCAGGGATTGTTTCTATAGTTTGTTACTATAAATATAGGAGAGGAACAGGCTTGGTATGATGAACACCAAGAGTGAAGATTGAGAGGGTCTAGACTCTGAAACAGGACTTTGCCCTGGAGTGGGGTTGGTGGTAGGGTGAGCCGGCTGGTTTTAGGTGCCAAGAGGATGCCTGGCCCTCTGCAGAGATTCATGGTGATACCAGACCAGGGGAAGCATTGAGGGTTTATGGTAGGGTTTTTGGGGTTAACTGGGCAGGGTGGGTCACTGATGGGAGCATTAGAAGAACTTAGAGTTCCAAGAAGGCAAGGGTCACATCAATCCAGAGGCATGCTTTAATCTGTTCATGGGGAGGTCTGTGCTCCAAATCAAGCAGACACTGGTAAGAGGGGAAGGCCCTCATATGTGAGCAAGGAGGCAAAGTTAGGAGTGGCAGGACAGGTACCAAAGGTTAGTGCTGGATACAGAGGAAAGAGCCAGCATTGTTAATTGGTATTATGTATTGTGCTACAAATAACACACAGGCTGCCTTGCAAATCTTTTCTCACCCATCCTCACACAAACCAGAGTGTAATATTGCACATTGTATTTCTCATTTGAAGTAGCTGAGCTCAGAGAGCTTAACAAGCATCTGATATCATTACAAGGATGTTAAATGAGATTCAAACCTGTTTGGGCTCCAAAGTCTTTGTCCTTGAATCAGCACTTTTAAAGTCCCTTGTACCTGCAGGTCAGATGGCTTCTGTGATCCAATGAGGGAAGAGTCTCTCAGGAAGGGGTAGGCAGCAGGAACTAGGGATTCTCATTACCTGTCACCATGAGAGTGAGAATATCAATATACAACAACCAGAAGTCAGTAGAAGCCAGGCCAGAAGCAAACTTCCAAAGCACAGTCTGTGTTGGAGCTCACATATGCTATTGTTGGTCTGCTGGCCCACTACCTGCAGCCGGCTCCCTGGTCCTTACCAGCTCTCTTCCCTAAGCTGCTCCCACTCCTGGGGCCACAGCTGGGCTTGCAGCTCTGCCAGCTCCTACCAAGTGTCTCCATTCAACTTCTTGGACTCCTGGGATCATGCCTAGCTCCATAAATAAGGGCACCAGCTCTTTGTTCCCCATCATTGACATTGGAGGCTTGGTGGTGGCTTCCAGTTCATCTTCATGGGTTCCAGCCAGTCCTTTCTAGTTTCTGTCCATCCTTGCTTTCCAAATTTATGTCCATCTTTCTTTCCCTACTGCTGGCTATAGCTCTGCTGACTGACTGCAGGTGCAACATCAGATGTGAGATAAATAGCCATACATAAGCTGTCAACCAGCTTCCACAATGGCATAAGATCAAGGTCCCATCTGTAATAAATTCCTTATTTCACATCACTTCTAGTGGTTCTCCATCTCAGGTTGAGCTCTGACTGGTGTTGTTTGTCGCCATATACGTCTACAAAGAATCCAAGCAGCATTACCAAAAAAAAAAAATTGTTCATAGTTACTGCAAAGATTAAAAATATGTAATGCATGTGAATATCTAACCTGATGCCTAGCATATAGTAAGCTCTCAATAACTGCAGCTACAGCTTTGTCATTAGGAATCTGGATTGAATCCTGCTAGGGGTTTCCACATGGGCAGAAATACTTCATAGTTTTTGGAATCTGAAAGCAAGATCAAAGACTCTCTGCACAATTCCTATGATGAGGAGTTTAATTATGAACAATGGGAAGGATATGCATCTGGATTGTTTACAGATAGCTAATGACCTAACATGCTAAATATAGCCGTAGCTCCCTAACTGAAAGCTTGGTCTGCTCCTTAGAAACAGATTGAAGCCCCCACTGCTGGGCAATGTTGGTGAGAACAACGGGAGCAAATGTTCTCCTCCTTGCCATGGAATGATAAATCACACCTGTCAATGAATAAAACATCCAGTCTCAGCAATCGAGCAATGGATTTTTAAGGAGGCTTCCCATTTATCAGTTTAGCTATTGATTAGCTGTGAAAGGACATTGCATCAGAAGGATAATAAATGGGAGAACTGAGCCCCAACACGCAAGGTGATGTGGGCTCATAAGCTTGCCTCCAAGAACTTGATTATATAAAATTGCCCTAGAGTATTAAAGTACTAAAGAACTTATTTATATATATAATGTATAATAAATATATATAAATAAATTATATATAATGAATAGAAATAAATAAATAATATATAATAAATATATATAAGCATATATATTTACCATTGTATTTCTGATGGCCAATGACAAGTGTACATAGCAAGAAACAAATATTGATTAAAGGAACCAAGGCCAGTTGCCTACAAAGTATTCCCCAGAGTCCTATGACACAGATGAAACAAGATACTGTTTTGCATGTTAATAATAAGCAGGTGAGCTCAGCAGTTATGAATTTATAACTGAGGTGTTCCTCAAATCCTATCCTAACCTAATATTGTTTCGCTCAAATTCTCTTCCTCTTCTTTTTGTGTTTGAAAACATGATTTTACTCAGATGGGCTGCTCAAGAAGTGGTGTGCTATTCAATGTTTAACAACAGGCTTTCAGAGAAAAAAAGAGCTATTGTTTGTAGTGTTTTCCACTGTCTATGGTGTCAGTACTTTCACTACAGATGACTTCAGGCTGTCCGTGTGACACCACTGGACACAGAGTTGGGAAGAAATGCTAGCAATCAGCTCCGGTGAATCAGCATTAGCCAACTTGAGCACACCACAGTGTACAGCCTGGAATCCACCAGTATGTCATCTTGTCTGTATTGTCTCTACTTATGTCCTGGGGGTTGCTCTTACCTCAAAATTAAAAGTGGGTGTCTTAGATGAAAGTCACATTTATACCACAACTTCCACCAAGAGTTGTAATTATATGTCTTATTTGTAGCAGAGATTTAGAAAGCAACATCGAAATTAAATGAATTGCCTAAGCCAGGAAGGTTTGAACTATGAAAATGGCAATGTACAAAACTTACATAGGCATTCTGATATCAAGTGAAATAATGGTAGTCAAACGAGGTATGTCTGTTTGGTTAGTCATCCTTTTTGTACTCACATTATGATGACTTCTCCTTTATTAACCTAAACCCAGTTTACTCACATCTGTCTTTTCCGGAAACAGATAGCAACCCAGGATTTAGATTTTTTTTTTCCCATTGTTGATGGTGAATTTTCTAAGGTAGTGCTCTAACTTATCCTTATTATTTTTGAGATAGAAATGGAACATAAGCAAAAGCATGGAAGACTAAGGGGAAGGGAAGGAAATCTGAATGGGGAGAAATTAGAAAGGGAGATGAACCATGAGAGACCATGGACCCTGGGGAAAAAAACGAGGGTCTCATAAGGGAGGGGGTGGGGGGAGGGGGAAGCAGGGTGATGGGTATTAAGGAGGGCATGTGTTGTGATGTGCACTGGGTGTTATATGTAACTAATGAATCATTGAACACTAAATCACAAACTAATGATGTACTATATAGTGGCTAACTAAACATAAAAAAGAGAACTGAGTACTAAGGTGCAGTAACTAAAGAAGTAATATAGCGAAGTAGTCATAAGTGCAGACTGTACAGTCAGAATTCAGTCTGAATACTAAACTCATTGCTTATCCCCTTTGGAGCAATTAGTTAATTGTCTCAGTTTTC
Organism: Callorhinus ursinus; assembly: GCF_003265705.2. NCBI lineage: Eukaryota > Metazoa > Chordata > Mammalia > Carnivora > Otariidae > Callorhinus > Callorhinus ursinus. The sequence goes on from NW_027397064.1 coordinate 109,915,471, forward strand.
TCATCTATTAAATGGAGATGAATTTAGTAGTTGCATGTAGCAGATAATGTCTGTGAGCTAAACTGACACTCCTAATTCCTGTTCTTATTGCAACCCATCCCACTGTACTCTAGCATCTGAGAAAAAAGCATATTTAGCCAAACCTTCTTGCTAAAAGGGATAACCCTATAACACAGTCTTGGCTATAACCTGGCCAAATGTGGAAGTGGGAGTTTCTTGGTGTCTTCTGAAAAAAGTTTAACTTTGTCTAATAAAAAAAGACAGATGACAGTTATTTCTTCTTGTCTTGAATCAAATGTGATGCCTGAGGAACAACACCAGCCATCATGTGACCATGGGACAACAAGATCAAAAGAAGCACACGGACCCATGAAACCAAGGCCAGCAATACTCTATCTTCAGGTTTCCTGGGTAGAGGATGAAAATATCTCTAATTTGTTAGGCCACTCTATATCAAGGTCTTCTCTTCCCTGATGCTGACAGCATTTTCAATAATAGACTATATAACAGGAGTGGTATGGAGATTATATTGAAATAATTCTTGAGTAGTGTGCAGGTGCATTGACTGGCCAATAGGAAACACTTAAAGTGTGCATTATTATTATTATTATTTATTACTATGCAGGATTAATACCTTCTGCTGCATCCCTGACACCATCCAGCACTGGCCAAGTGCATCAAGGTTACTAAAGATCACCATTTGATGCTACAATCCATGCCTTAGAGGAGCTTTCAGGCTTAATAAGGATACAATTATATGCATGTATAATAATCTGAAGGCATGTATAGGCAATTATTTAACTACATAAACATTTGGTTCAGAGAAATACTAAGATTTCTGAAAAAGAGAAGTACATGTGAGTTGGAGTAGTCTAGGGAAAGCCCATGAGGGAGGTTGGTCTTAAGATGGATGGGCTCTGAAGGACAATGATGGAGAGGGCTGTAGGCATTGAACATGCACACTAATTGGAAACATGTCTGTAGAACTATATTGGTGTATGCCTTAGGAGATGGTTTTGGTTCCTGATTATTCCCTCTACCCCGCTAGTACACCCATCTCTAGCTCCCCTGCATGTTGGCTGCTAATAGCTCACAACTGTCCTTTCTCTAGAGCATCCCCCTTGGCTGATAGAAGCTGTTGGTTGAGAGGTTAAGGCCCTTCCCCAATAGCTGGCTCACAGCTAATTACTAATAAAACCTGGCTCCTGGCCTAATTGCACTCTGTGGTACAATGCCCACTCCAGAGCTCCCTGTGGGATCAGGCTGACGTTAGACTCCACCTGAGACCACATCTTTGTTTAACTCCCTGCCCTACTCTATCCTTCCTCTATCCTCTTCTTCCTGAGATCACTCTCTCAATATTTCAATTGCATGTGTCTCTGTCTCAGGTTTCCCTTCTAGGGACACTGGTCTAGCTCATGATAGATACTCAAAAAACATTGAATAAATTATTGACTGAGGCAAGAGCAGCTTCACTTGCTCATTTGCTTATTCATTATTTTTTTTCTACTTTCAATAAACCCATGTTGAGTATCTGTTGCAGGTGCACTGCACAGGCACTTACGATGTGGAGCAAAGACATAATCAATGCCTTCAACAGATACAGATAATTGCTGTTATGGAGAAACAGGATGGGGCTGAGGGCATAGGGGCACATGCACACAGACTTGGGATGTCTGGTTTATTGCTAGCAAAATTACCTTGAGCAAAGTCACTTAACTTCTTTGAACCTCTTTATATTCCTCTGAAATATAGGACTAAATTATTTACTGGGTGATTGATGAAAGTAAGTGAGATAATGAATATGATTCCCTGGGTCATAGTTGGAATCCAATGTATGCTAGATGTCAGTGTTATTGTGAGTACTAAGATCATATGTCTTTACCTTAGGGCACAAGAGGAAGAATGCTCTACAGATGGGAAAGGGACAATAGCTAGGAAAAGTATGTTTCTATTTCTGCTTTCTCTTTCTAAAATGTTTTGGAGCTTACACCTACAACAATGGAAGTTATGGAAATTCTACCTTAATCTTTCTCTCCCTATTCAGTTTTTACCTACATGCTTTATCTACCAATGCAGATAGTTTTATATGAAGAAGAAGGAAAAATGGGGGGTGGTGAGAAGGGGTGGGGGGAGAGAAGAAAAGAAAATGAAAGAGAGAGAGAAGAAAGACAAATACTGTTATCTAAATCTGAGTATGTGTCTGCTGATTTATAAAAATTTCCTGGCAAGAATGACCTTTCAGAACAGCCTCTGGAATTATTCCTGTCCCATGGGAAATAGGGATTCAGTGAGCCCAGTAGCAGCTGCAGTACATAATAGAATGAGAAACTATCCTAACTAGCTTATTTGCTGGAAAAATACCGGTTTGGAGCCACCCCATGTTATGTGAGATATTTTTCATCTACATCTTGGATTCCAAACATCCTGGAAAGAACCTAACAAGCAGACCGTGTGGCTTGGATATCTAGCACAGAGATTGGTGATCTAATCATTCATGAACCTGAAATTTATCTAATGGGAAAATTGCTAACTTAGCCTTACCAAATGCTATAAGTTTTTTTCTCATAACTGCCAAAAACATAGTTTTTAATGCAAATGAAAAGGCCAGGTTTCTGGAATCACCTGAGAGTGATTTTTTTTTGCAAGGTATTATATCACTTGTAGCAATTACCATGCACATTTGTGATCTGTCACAGAATCTGACAAAACATGGACATCCAGTGTGAGAGTCCCAGAATGCTAATTTGTAAACCTGTCAGATTTGTCACAGTGGTGAGAAATGGTGTTAAAACTGCTTTCAACATCTTAATTAGTGGTAGCCTTCCAGAGAAATGTAATACCTTCAGCTCACTTTAAAAAAAATTCTTGATTTGTTTTTCAACCAGAAGATTATTAAAATTTAAATTATGATGATCATCAGAAAATGGTGTACAATTTAGGAACTCTAATGTAAATGTGCCTGGGGCAGAGAGGAGCTTTCAACTGGGGGGTCAACTTCTGTGCCCTATGCTTACATCCAACCTTTGGGTCTTGGACTGAGAAACCCCTCTGGAGGAACTGTAGAAGCTTCTGGTATGGTAGAGCACCTTCAATCCACTGTGGAAAACTATGTTCAGAAATGCCAGCATATAGTGACATTCTGATAGTTACTGTTTACTGGGCACTAACTATGCACCAGCTTCTCTGCTATAATAGATTGCATCTCTTCTTGTCTAATCCTTCCACAACCCCACAAAATAGATGCCATTAGCATCCAGATGTTACAGAGAAAGGAACAGAGAGGTGACATGACTAGCTGGGTTCCCACAGCAAAGAACTCATTCCATTGCCGAAGTGTGCACTTATACCTGCTGCTTCATCTGGCTCTCGGAGGAAAAGTTCTGCACAACTTCACCAGGAAAACAGACCATGATAGCAGAATTCCATGTGTCCTACAGAGGTCTTTTGTCTCTGAGCCACAGGTGGCTGGCATCCGCTCTCCTGGGCCACTGAATCTCTGTGGGTCCCCCCATTTCTTGTTCATGGGACTTGCAGCAGGTGGTCTCACAGATGCGTGTCTGCTGATGCTGTTCCTCAGCTGCCTCACAGATGTTGTTCCCTGCACCAGGTATTTCCCTTCAAAAATAAGCCGAGAACTTTCCTGGGTTCTCCCTGCTTGATGTATAGATACCATTTTAGGACCTCTATAAAACAGCTCTATGTTCTATGTTGAACACATAAACCTGATTTCTACATTCTTTTGCTTGTCTATCTAACCCCACAGAATTTTCTGCAGAGTTCATTGAGAAAGAAAGAAAATTAGTTTCAGTATTGTTGCACATTCTTTCCCTGAGGTTGGAACATTGCACCATAATATATGTTTGATGAGGGAGGGATGTCTGAGGCACAGCTTTTTCTAAATTTCTGCTAGCAGCTGCATTTTCTCTACAGGGTGTTCTCCCATACGGGGGAAAAACACACAAGGAAAGAAAACATTAAAAATAGCTAGAAAAGAAGAGGCTCCTGTAACCCCTCTATGGGACCTAGGATTAATTCCTTCCTATGTTTGAAGTATTTCATCCCAAGAAATGATGCCAAAGGTGCTGAAGTTTCTGTTTACCATGAGACCCTCCCCCTTTCTGTGGTTCCCACCTCTCACTGCACAGTGCACACTCTGAGCCTGCATCCAAAGAGTGTGCTTGACAGGTTTGAGTCAGGGTCCACATGGAAGTTTTTAAAGGCCCCCCTCTCATGTGCAGCATTATCTACACATGTGCCTTTTGGCTTTTAAATATATTTTTGTTAATAAAAATTATAAGAGATAATTGGTTCATTGTATTTCATCTGGGTTTGAGAAAGGTACCAAGTAAATCTAGGGGTTAAAAAGTTTTGAATACATTGTGTCAAACAGTTGCTCACAGTGGTCGATTGAGCAAAACAAGGAACCAATATAAGAAAAAGTACATTCAACATGCTAGGCACAGCCATTGCCCAAGAAAAGGCAAGATGTGTTAAAGGGGGTGTGCTGGAGTCTGATCAGAGTACATATTTCAGCTCTGCCACAGGCTGCCAAGAGATCGGAGGCAACTAATGGAACCTCTGTATTCATAATGTTCCTTGTCTGTAACCAAATAGCACAATATCAACATAGTAGGAGTTAGTATAAGGATTAATTTTTAAAATTGAATACCCTCTCTGTTATCCATTAAGCATTAAATACTAACAGTTATTCTTTTTTATACTGTGATTATCCTGTTAAAATTAGTTTATCTTAAAGGGCATCATTAATCTGGAATATATACAATTTACTTGGTAAGGTAGGAAACTTGCAGATAAAAATAAGTGAAAACCAAAGCAGTAAATAGGTCAAGCGGCAGAGGACATCTCCTCAGACATTCTGAGAAGGGAAAGAGTATTCTATATTGGCCAAGGAAGAGTTCAAGGTGATGGTGAAGTTTCTCCAGACCCTCCAGTGAGAGTGGGAACCAGACAGATAAAAATGATGAGGTGCAGAGCAAACCGTGTGGGTAGAAGTGATGAAGATGCCATTGGGTGTGGCTGGAGGGGGCAGCAGTGCCACCTGTACCCAGTGCTGCCAGGAGGGCATACTGGAAGGTCCCTGGACCACACAAGAAGCAGCATGCTCTCCTATTCTCTCTCCTCTGCTCAGGATACAGATCTCCCAACCAAGGGAATGGGTTGCACTGAGAGCACTTGGATCTGAGAACCACCTCAGGATTCCCTCAGACCAGGGGTTCCTAATGGTCCCAAACATGCAAGAGAAGTTTGCATGAGTGTGGCAGAGGGAGAACCTGTCCCTCTCTGGGGAGAAGCAAAAGTCTTCAGGAGATTTCCAAGAGAGCTTGGATTCTGAGAAGTTAACAACCAGCAAGTTAGAGGGAAAGCCCAACACCATTTGGGTTTAGCAAGTGGAGCAAGTAGCCAGAAAAGATTCATAAAGGCTGAGAAAATGTTCATAAAAAATTATCACAGACTGAACTTAGAGTAAACCTTGAACAAACATTACAAATGGAAATAAAACTTCACATATTAGTATATGAAAAAACAGGTGGAGCATGACAGGTGGGTGAGCATGTAATGTTTGGTCCAAACTAAGAAACTTCTGAGAGACAGAGAGGAAGCATTAAAAAATAAATAAAACCTGATAGCTTTTCTTATTAGTTACAGATTTGTTGTTATATGGTTGGAGACACAAAATTATCCTATTTAAAACCTATTTTAAAAATAAAACTTTTTCCAGGGCTCCTGGGTAGGCTCAGTCAGTTGAGCGACAAGCTCTTAGTTTCGACTCAGGTCATTATCTCAGGGATCATGAGATGGAGCCTCACATCTGGTTCCGTGCTCAGAGCTGAGTCTGCTTGAGATTCTCTCTCCCTCTCCCTCTGCCCCTCCTGCTTGTGCTCTCTCTCATGCTTTCTAAAATAAATAAATAAAATATTTAAAAATAACTTTTTAAAAATAAAAATAAATTTCCAAAAATATAATCAATATAAATTAACACTGAAACAAAATTTGAAAACATTTCTACATAGATTATCTGGACACTTAAAAATAGTATATCTTAGGGGCACCTGGGTGGCTCAGTCAGTTAAGCATCTGCCTTTGGCTCAGGTCATGATCCCAGAGTCCTGGCGTCAAGCCCTGCCTCCAGCTCCCTGTTGGGCAGGGAGCCTGCTCCTCCTTCTCCTCCCTGCTTGTGCTCTCTCTCACTATCTCTCAAATAAATAAATAAAAATAAAATCTTTAAAAAAACAGTATATCTTAGGCAAGATGGTGGAGGAGTAGGAGACCTGGATTTCATCTGGTCTCAGGAATTCAGCTGGATGGGGATCAAACCATTCTGAATACCTACGAACTCAACAGGAGATCGAAAAAAAGAATAGCAACAGCTCTCTGAACAAAAAAGCGACCACTTTCTGGAAGGTAGGACGTGCAGAGAAGTGAATCCGAGGCAATATTCGGGAGGATAGACGGTGGGGGAGGGGGCCTCTGTCTGCTGCTTCTGGCAAGTGATAGAGCAGAGGAGCACAAAATCGGAACATTTAGAAGTTGACTCCGCTGAGGGATGTCACTCCAGTGGCTAAGCTGGGGGTGGAACCCTTGCTGTGATAGTGTGGTCTCAGGACCCTCGGGGTCACAGAAAGACCAGGGGTGCCTCAGTGTGGCAGAGCTCACAGGTATCAGAGCGGGGAAGCTGGCTGCAGAGACGGAGCCGAGGCATGGGCTCTCAGCTCGGGGTTGCCATAAATTGTGATCCGTGGCACAGTCAGGCCACTGCTCCACCAGCAGGGACCCAACAAGCGGCAGAGCTGGGGAGACTCCCCTCCCTCCCCTGGGAGGAGCGGTGCGGGAGCGCACCGCAGGGATCTACTGGGTTTGGAGACTCCACACCAAGTCAGGTGACAGAGATAGAAATGCTTGATCACAGGCTGAGTGAGCATGGTCTCCAGTGCAGCTGGAGACCAGGGAGACAGGAGTGATTGACTGCTTTTCTCTGGGGGCGCACTGAGGATCAGGGCCCTGAATTCTTGGATCCTCCGAGTGGAGATTGGTAGGCCACCATTTGCACTCTTGTCCTCCAAAGCTGTACAGAAAGCTTGCAGGGAATAAAAGCTCCCAAGAGCAAACCCGAGCAGATTACTTAGCCTGGACCCAGAAAGGGCAGGGTAATTCCACCTCCGGAAAAGACACTAGGGAACCACGGCAAAAGGCCCTTCCCTTAGAAGATCAGCAAGAACAGCCAGCCAAAACCAAGTTTACCGATCAATGAGAATGGCAGAACTCCAGAGCTAGGGGAATACTGCATATAGAAACCATGGCTTTTTTAACATGATTATTTAGTCTTTCAAAGTTAATTTTTTTCAATGTCTTTTTTTTATTGAATTTTTCTTTTTCCCTTTTTCAACCAACATGTTATCACTCCCTTTTTTAAAAAAACATTTTTATTTTTCAGTTTTAGAGTCATATTCTAACCCTTCATAGTAGTTACCCTTATTTTTGTCATACATATATATATAAGTTGTTCTCTCTTCAAAATTTTGAGATACAGCTTCTTCTAACAGATCAAAATATACCCTAAATCTCTAGTGTATGCCTTTGTTCTAGTCTCCTCCCTGATCACATTCTCTTCCCCCTTAAAAACAACAACAACAAAAAAACTCTTCCTTCTTTTTTCAAACAACTTCTTATCAACTCCTTTTATAAATTTTTTTAATAATTTTCATCTTTACAGTCATATTCCATCCCTTCATCAAATCAACCCTTATTTTTGTACCTATATAAGTTTTTCTTTCTTTAAAATTTTGGGAAGCATTTTTTTCTAACAGACCAAAATACACCCAAAATCTAGTGTGTGGCATGATCACCAGCCTGATCATATTTGATCATATTCTGGTTTTTTGTTTTGTTTCCTTCTGTTTTTGTTTGCTTTTCTCTTTTTCTTTTCTTTCTTTCCCTTCCTTCTCCCCTGGTTTAAGGTTTTTTCTGATTTGTTTAGTGTATATTTTTTGGGGATGTTGTTATCCTGTTAGCATTTTGTTCTCTCATTCATCCATTCTCCTCTGGACAAAATGACAAGATTGAAAAAAATCACCTCAACAAAATGAACAAGAGGGGGTACTGACTGACAGGGACCTACTCAATATGGACATTAGTACAATGTCGGACCTAGAGTTCAGAATCATGATTTTAAAGATACTAGCTGAGCTTGAAAAAAGCATGGAAGTTATTAGAGAAACCCTTTCTGGAGAAATAAAAGAACTAAAATCTAACCAAGTCAAAATCAAAAAGGCTATTAATGAAGTGCAATAAAAAATGGGGGCACTAACTGCTAGGATAAATGAGGCAAAAGAGAGAATCAGTGATATAGAACACCAAATCATGGAAAATAAAGAAGATGAGAAAAAGAAAGATAAACAACTACTGGATCATGAGGGCAGAATTTGAGAGATAAGCGATACCATAAGACAAACATTAGAATAATTGGGATCCCGGAAGAAGAAGAAAGACAGAGAGGGGCAGAAGGTATATTGGAGCAAATTATAGCAGAGAACTGCGCTAATGTGGGGAAGGAAACAGGCATCCATATCCAGGAGGCACAGAGACCCCCTCTCAAAATCAATAAATATAGGTCAACAACCTGACATCTAATAGTAAAACGTGCGAGTAAAAAGACAAAGAGAAAATCCTGAAAGAAGCTTGGGAGAAGAGATCTGTAACCTACAAAGGTAGAAACATTAGATTGGCAACAGACCTACCCACAGGGACCTGGCAAGACAGAAAGGACTGGCATGATATATTTAGAGAACTAAACGAGAAAAATATGCAGCCAAGAATACTATATCCAGCTAGGCTGTCATTGAAAATAGAAGGAGAGAGAAAAATCTTCCAGGACAAACAAAAACTAAAGGAATTTGCAAACACAAAACCAACCCTACAAGAAATATTGAAAGGGGTGCTCTAAGCAAAGAGAGAGCCTAAAAGCAACATAGACCAGAAAGAAACACAGACCATATACAGTAACAATCACCTTACAGGCAATACAATGGCACTAAATTCCTATCTTTCAATAGTTACCCTGAATGTAAATGGGCTAAATGCCCCAATCAAAAGACACAGGCTATCAGATTGGATTAAAAAACAAGACCCATTGATATGCTGTATGCAAGAGACTCATTTTAGACCCAAAGACACCCCCATATTGAAAGTGAAGCAGTGGAAAACCATTTACCATGCTAATGGACACCAAAAGAAAGCTGGGGTGGCAATCCTTATATCAGACAAATTAGATTTTAAACCAAAGACTGTAATAAGAGATGAAGAAGGACACTGTATCCTACTTAAAGGGTCTAAGCAACAAGAAGATCTAACAATTGTAAATATCTATGCCCCTAAGAAGGGAGCAGCCAATTATATAAGCCAATTAATAACAAAAGCAAAGAAATACATTGACAACAATAAAATAATGTTGGGGGACTTTAACACCCCCCCTGACTGAAATGGACAGATCATCTAAGTAAAGATCAACAAGGAAATAAAGACTTTAAATGCCACACTGGACCAAATGGACTTCATAGACATATGAAGAATATTCCATCCCAAAGCAGTGGAATACACATTCTTCTCTAGTGCCCATGGAACATTCTCCAGAATAGAACACATCCTAGGTCACAAATCAGGTCTCAACTGGTACCAAAAGATTGGGATCATTCCCTGCATATTTTCAGACCACAATGCTTTGAAGCTAGAACTCAATCACAAGAGGAAAGTCGGAAAGAACTCAAGTACATGGAGGCTAAAGAGCATCCTACTAAAGAATGAATGGGTCAACCAGGAAATTAAAGAAGAATTTAAAAAATTCATGGAAACCAATGAAAATGAAAACACAACTGTTCAAAATCTTTGGGATGCAGCAAAGGCAGTCCTAAGAGGAAAGTATATAGCAATACAAGCCTTTCTCAAGAAACAAGAAAGGTCTCAAATATACAACCTAACTCTACACCTAAAGGACCTAGAGAAAAAACAGCAAATAAAGCCTAAACCAAGGAGGAGAAGAGAAATAATAAAGATCAGAGCAGAAATCAATGAAATAGAAATAAAAAAAAAAAACCAACAACAACAGTATAACAGATCAACGAAACTAGGATCTGGTTCTTTGAAAGAATTAACAAGAGTGACAAACCCTTGGCCAGACTTATCAAAAAGAAAAGAGAAATGACCCAAATCACACAAAATCATGAATGAAAGAGGAGAGGTCACAACCAACACCAAAGAAATACAAACTATTATAAGAACATATTATGAGCAACTATATGCAAGCAAATTAGATAACCTGGAAGAAATGGATGGATTCCTAGAGATGTATCAACTACCAAAACTGAACCAGGAAGAAATAGAAAACCTGAGCAGAACTATAATCACTAAGGAAATTGAAGCAGTCATCAAAAATCTCCCAAAAATCAAAAGCCCAGGGCCAGATGTCTTCCCCGGGGGAATTCTACCAAACATTTCAAGAGGAATTAATACCTATTCTTCTGAAACTTTCCAAAAAATAGAAATGGAAGGAAAACTTCCAAACTCATTTTATGAGGCCACCATTACCTTGATCCCCAAACCAGAAAAAGACCCCATCAAAAAGGAGAATGACAGACCAATATCTTTGATGAACATGGATGTGAAAATTCTCACCAAAATACTAGCAAATAAGATCCAACAGTACATTAAAAGGATTATTCACCACGACCAAGTGGGATTTATCCCTGGGCTGCAAGGTTGGTTCATCATCCGCAAATCAATCAACGTGATACGATACATTAACAAAAGAAAGAACAAGAATCATATGATCCTCTCAATAGATGCAGAGAAAGCATTTGACAAAGTACAGCATCCCTTCTTGATCAAAACTCTTCAGAGTGTAGGGATAGAGGGGATAGAGGGTACATACCTCAATATCACGAAAGCCATCTATGTAAAACCCACAAAAAATATCATTCTCAATGGAGAAAAACTGAGAGCTTTCCCCCTAAGGTCAGGAACACGGCAAGAATGTCCACTATCACCACTGCTATTCAACATAATATTAGAAGTCCTAGCCACAGCAATCAGACAACAAAAAGAAATAAAAGGCATCCATTTTGGGAAAGAAGTCAAACCCTCACTCTTTGCAGATGATATGATACTTTATGTGGAAAACCCAAAAGATTCCACCTCAAAACTGCTAGAACTCATACAGGAATTCAATTCAATGGCAGGATATAAAATCAATGCACAGAAATCAGTGGCATTCCTATACACCAACAACAAGACAGAAGAAAGAGAAATTAAGGAGTTGATTCCATTTACAATTGCACCCCAAACCATAAGATAACTAGGAAAAATCTAACCAAACTGGCAAAGGATCTGTACTCAGAAAACTATAAAATACTCATGAAAGAAATTGAGGAAGACACAAAGTAATGGAAAAATTTTCCATGCTCATGGACTGGAAGAACAAACATTGTGAAGATGTCAATGCTACCTAGCGCGATCTACACATTCAAAGCAATCCCTATCAAAATACCATCCACTGTTTACAAAGAAATGGAACAAATAATCCTAAAATTTGTATGGAACCAGAAAAGACCCAGAATAGCCAGAGGAATACTGAAAAAGAAAAGCAAAGCTGGCGGCATCACAATTCCGGACTTCCAGCTCTATTACAAAGCTGTCATCATCAAGACAGTATGGTACTGGCACAAAAACAGACACACAGATCAGTGGAACAGAATCGAGAGCCCAGAAATGGACCCTCAACTCTATGGTCAACTAATCTTTGACAAAGCAAGAAAGAATGTCCAGTGGAAAAAAGACAGTCTCTTCAACAAATGGTGTTGGGAAAATTGGACAGCCACATGCAGAAGAATGAAATTGGACCATTTCCTTACACCACACACAGAAATAGACTCAAAATGGTTGAAAGACCTAAATGTGAGACGGGAGTCCATCAAAATCCTAAAGGAGAACACCGGCAGCAACCTCTTCAACCTCAGCCGTAGCAACTTCTTCCTAGAAACATCACCAAAGGCAAGGGAAGCAAGGGCAAAAATGAACTATTGGGACTTCATCAAGATAAAATGCTTTTGCACAGCAAAAGAAACAGTTAATAAAATGAAAAGACAAGCAACAGAATGGGAGAAGATATTTGCAACTGACATATCAGATAAAGGGCTAGTATCCAAAATCTATAAAGAACTTATCAAACTCAACACCCAAAGAACAAATAATCTAATCAAGAAATGGGCAGAAGACATGAACAGACATTTTTCCAAAGAAGACATCCAAATGGCCAACAGTCCCATGAAAAAGTGCTCAGCATCACTCGGCATCAGGGAAATCCAAATCAAAACCTCAATTACATACCACCTCACATCAGTCAGAATGCTAAAATTAACAAGTGAGGAAATGACAGATATTGGCGGGGATTCGGAGAAAGGGGAGCCCTCCTATACTGTTGGTGGGAATGCAAGCTGGTGCAAACACTCTGGAAAACAACATTGATGTTCCTCAAAAAGTTGAAAATAGAGCTACCATACAACTACCAATTGTACTACTGGGTATTTACCCTAATGATACAAATGTCAGGATCTGAAGGGGTACGTGTACCCCAATGTTTATAGCAGCAATGTTCACAATAGCCAAACTGTGGAAAGAGCCAAGATGTCCTTCAACAGATGAATGGATAAAGAAGAAGTGGTGTATATGTACAATGGAATATTATGCAGCCATCAAATGTAATGAGATCTTGCCATTTGCAATGACCTGGGTGGAACTGGAGGGTGTTATGCTGTGTAATAAGTCAATCAGAGAAAGACATGTATCATGTGACCTCATTGATATGAGGAATTCTTAATCTCAGGAAACAAACTGAGGGTTGCTGGAGTGGGGGGAGTGGGAGGGATGGGGTGGCTGGGTGATAGACATTGGGGAGGATATGTGCTATGGTGAGCGCTGTGAATTATGCAAGACTATTGAATCACAGATCTGTACCTCTGAAACAAATAATGCAATATATGTTAAGAAAAAGAAGAAGTAGAAGATAGCAGGAGGGGAAGAATGAAGGGGAGAAATCAGAGGGGGAGATGTACCATGAGAGACAATGGACTCTGAAAAACAAACTGAGGATTCTAGAGGGGAGGGGGGTGGGAGGATGGGTTAGCCTGGTGATGGGTATTAAAGAGGGCACGTTCTGCTTGGAGCACTGGGTGTTATGCACAAACAATGAATCGTGGAACACTACATCAAAAACTAATGATGTAATGTATGGTGATTAACACAACAATAAAAATTTTAAAAACATTCAAAAACTAATGTATGGTGATTAAGATAACATAATTTTTTAATTAAAAAATAGAATGTTTCAGTCTAAAACAGGAAATGTGAATAAGGCCTCAAAGCAGAAAGAAGAAAGAAGTACTCTTTTTCATTTTATGCTGGTTGCTCTAAATCTCATTTAATTCTTCAATATTAGAACATGGGTATTATAATATCTATCAACAGATAAAGAAATTAAGATTTGGCATAAATTTAGCAGGATGATAAAGCTAGTAGTTCCCAGAGCAAATATTGTAGGCCAGGTGTGATTACCTGGAAGTTATATCTTTTCCATCACTGAGCTGTCTCTTGTGGAAAAAACAGGAAAAAAAGAATAAAAGACATTCCTGGTTTTCATGTAGTCATCGTTACAATTATAAACCACAAAATATGTATTTTTCTTCCACTTAGGTATAACTTAGATTAGCTAAATTATTAATTGTTATTTGAATATCTACAACATGCCAATTTAGAGCAAGAATAAAGAAATGCAACATTTAGATGTAAGGTAGCGGCATGTATATGTCAACTATGATTAGTCACTGACAATACTATTCTGATATTAGTGATTATTTTCTGAGGAAACAGATTTGTTTTTCTTTTTCAAAGGAAATAATAGAACTCATAATCAGCCTCACCAAGCATAAGGGGGGACATAAGACACTCTCATCATGATGACATGAGCACAAAGATGAGATTCAGTCAGTGGGACCATAAGTGGGAGCCAGTTAGCTTCATCAATGCAAAACTCTGCTGAGGATAGCAGCACAAAGGAGTCTTCTCCCCTGCCTTGTCTGCCCACCTGCCACCCAGCATATTAAATATTATCTGGCTACAGTTTTGCTAATATCCCTGGAATGCCTGACTTCCATACTCTCCATACCCATGCCATGAAACATAGTTCTGAGTTCTCCAGTTATGATATTGGGTGTTCCCCCAAAACACTGGTTTATTAAGTTGGTCCCTGACATTCTTTACTCTTGGTTGCCTCTTTTGGACCTTACTGGGGTTACACAGTAGAGCTCCAGGAGAATGCTCACCTGGAATCCACATGCCAGCATTGCACAGATGGAGAAAAGGGTTAGTTAGTTCCCATGTCATGTTTCATCATCAATCAACCAAACAAATAAGTGCCTACCACAGGACAGAGATGAAGAACTCACAATATGTAAGAAGCCTAGCGCCTGGTGTCCTCAAGCCCACACAAAGGAGGACTGATAGTTGGGACTCTGAATGATGAGTTCAGACGGAACTGAGACCCATTAATAATCCGCTTCCATGCCACTGGGAGCATGGCACTCAATGATTGAAGGCACTCTCTTGCCACAATGCAGTGAATGCATGATTTTAACAGAACCCATGTTTTTTCTTATAATTCACTCAATTATGTTCTTTAGTCATTCATTTGATAAACATTCTTTAAACACTTCACATATGCTGGATGATTTTCCAACCTTTTAGTTACCAGGAAAATATGACAAAATATGAGCTATCACTGTGCAACTACCAGAATGACTGAAATTAAAAATTTTAAATGGGAGCATGTTTTCAGAAAAAGTGGAAAATTTATTAATTGCTGATGAACTAAAATTGATATAGTCACTTTGGAAAACTGTTTGGCACTCTCCACTAAAGCTGTGTCTGCAAACCATATGACACAGAAATTTCACCCTTAATAGGTACTCAGCAGAAGTGGATAATTGTGTCACTAAAAGATATATCCAAACAGGTGCTGGGGCACCTGGGTGTCTTAGTCAGTTAAGCATCTGCCTTTGGCTCAGGTCATGATGCCAGAGTCCTGGGATCAAGCCCGTGATGGGCTCCCTGATCAATGGGGAGTCTGCTTCTCCCTCTCCCTCCCCCTTTTCCCCTCCCCCACTTGTGTTCTCTCTCCCTTTCT
Organism: Callorhinus ursinus; assembly: GCF_003265705.2. Lineage (NCBI taxonomy): Eukaryota > Metazoa > Chordata > Mammalia > Carnivora > Otariidae > Callorhinus > Callorhinus ursinus. The sequence continues at coordinate 109,930,721 of NW_027397064.1, forward strand.
CTCTCTCTCTAATATATAAAATCTTAAAAAAAAAATGCCCCAAGGTGGAAACAACTCTAAAAAGATGGATAAATGAATTGTGGTATTTTTATACAATGGAATACTATTTTTCAAGGAAAATGAATAAAATAAAACCACCTTCTACAATACCGGTGAGTTTCACAGACAACATTCCTTGAAAGCAGACAAACACAAAAGAGTTAATACTGAATTATTGCATTTATATAAAATTCAGAATTATGATAACTAATGTATGGTGTTTGATCAGGACAGGGTTTAACTTTTTTTTAAAGATTTTATTTATTTATTTGACGGAGAGAGACACAGCGAGAGGAACACAAACAGGGAGAGTGGAAGAGGGAGAAACAGTCTCCCCACGGAGCAGGGAGCCCAATGCGGGACTCGATCCCAGGACTCTGGGATCATGACCTAAGCCGAAGGCAGACACTTAACAACTGAGCCACCCAGGCACCCCAGAACAGTGTTTTACTTTGACAGGATGAAGGGGTTAGTGATGGGGAAAAAAAGGGCTTCTGGGATGCTGGCGATATTGTTTTCTGTATTAGTTACATGGGTGTGTTCACTTTATGATAATGCTGTCAGCCTTATATCTTACATAATTTTCTAGGTATTAAATTCCAAGTTAAAAATATGTATTAATAAGAAGAAAGAAAATGAAAAACCAAAAATGCAAAGGATATGAAATGTTTTATTATTGAAAAGAGAGAGTGTTGGATGTGTAGTCTCAGATATCTCAGAAAGTAGGTGTCTAGGATGGACTCAGAGATCCTTACCCAGTGGACCCAAAGTCCAGTTCTGGAGACTCTCTGATGATTCTTAAATAGCTCTTATCTAGATTCTTCACCCCCCAGAATGTCTTCTGGAGGGTTGTCAACTTTAGGAACATAAAGACCTTTGTATGTGTTGTTCTAAGTATTGGTGAGAATGGAAAATGGGGCTTCTGACATCTACTTATGGAATCATTGGCTGCCTTCAAAATTTCCTCTTCATTTTGATTTTCAGAGGTGTGAAATATGTTATGCTCATGGTCAGATTTTTTAAAAATTATTTTTAAATTATTTGTTGTTTCTGACTTCTGGTCTTCAGGGAATGATTAGTTTATGTCATGAATTTTGGAATATTTTCAGTGTTATTTCCCCAAATATGTCTTCAGACCCATTCTCTTCTCTTTCTGGGATTCTAATTCAATAAGACCATTTGATATTTTCCCCCAGCTCTTGGTGCTCTATCCCACTTTTTTTTTCTCACTAATTCCTCTTTGTACTTCAGTTTGGGCAATTTCTATTGACCTGTCTTCAAGTTCCCTGATTATTTTAAAACTATATTAAGTCTCCTGCTGAGTCATACCACCAAAGACTTAGTCATAGAAATCATCTGTGCTTCTGATGACATGATACTCTATGTAGAAAACCCAAAAGATTCCACCCAAAAATTACTAGAACTCAGATAGGAATTCATGAGTCACAGGATATAAAATCAGTGCACAGAAATCAGTGGTATTTCTATACACTAATGATAAGGCAGAAGAAAGAGAAATCAAGGAATCAATCCCATTTACAATTGCACCAAAACCATAAGATACTGAGGAATAAATCTAACCAAAGAGGTAGAGGATCCGTACTCTAAAAACTATAAAATGCTTATGAAAGAAATTTAAGAAGACACAAATAAATGGAAAAACATTCTATGCTTATGGATTGGAAGAACAAATATTGTTAAAATGTCTTATGCTACTCAAAGCAATCTATGCATTCAGTGTAATCCTTATCAAAATACCATCAACATTTTTTACAGAGCTGTAACAAACAACCCTAAAATTTATATGGAACCAGAAAAGACTCCAAATAGCCAAAGGAATGTTAAAAAAAGAAAACCAAAGCTGGAAGCATACAATTCCAAACTTTAAGCTGTATTACAAAGCTATAATACAAAGCTGTAATAATCAAGACAGTGTGGTACTGCCACAAAAACAGACACATAGATCAATGGAACAGAACAGAGAACCCAGAAATAGATCTTAAACTCTATGGTCAACTAATCTTCAATAAAGCAGGAAAGAAAAAGAAAAAAAAATATCCGATGGAAAAAAAGATAGTCTCCTCAACAAATGGTGCTGAGAAAATTGGACAGCCACATGCAGAAGAATAAAACTGGACCACTTTCTTACACCCTACATAAAGATAAACTCAAAATGGATGAAGACCTAAATGCAAGACAGGATACTATCAAAATCCTAGAGGAGCACACAGGCAACAACCTCTTTGACCTTGGCCACAGCAACTTCTAGTTAGACATGTTTTCAAAGGCTAGGGAAACAAAAACAAAAATGAACTATTGGGACTTCATCAAGGTAAAAAGCTTTTGCACAGTAAGGAAAGAGTTGACAAAACTAAAAGGCAACCTAGGGAATCGAAGAAGATATTTGCAAGGGTCTTATCAGATAAGGGGCTAGTATCTAAAATCTATAAATAACTTATCAAACTCAACACCCCCCCAAAAAAAATCTAGTCAAGAAATGGGAAGAAGACATGAACAGACATTTCCAAAAAAAGACATACAAATGGCCGATAGAAGCATGAAAAAGTGCTCAACATCACTCCGCATCAGGGAAATACAAATCAAAACTACAATGAGATATCACCTCTCACCAGTCAGAATGGCTAAGACTAACAACTGAGGAAACAACAGATGTCGGTGAGGATGTGGAGAAAGGGGAACCCTCTTACACTGTTGGTAGCAATGTAAACTGGTATAGCCATGCTGGAAAACAGTATAGAGGTTCCTCAAAAAGTTAAAAAAAAAAAAAAAGAACTACCTTATGGCCCAGTAATTACACTATTTAGGTATTTATCCAAAGGATACGGACAGTGATTTGAAGGAGCACCCGAAACCCAGTGTTTATAGCAGCAATGTCCACAATAGCCAAAATATGGAAAGAGCCCAGCTGTTCATCGACAGATGAATAGATCAAGAAGGTGTAGTATACAGATAGAATAGATAGAATAGAATATTACTCAGCCATCAAAAAGAATGAAATCTTGCCATTTACAATGACTTGGAACTAAAGGGTAGTATGTTAAGCAAAATAAGTAAATCAGAGAAAAACAAATACCACATGATTTCACTCATATGTGGAATTTAAGAAACAAAACAGATGAACATAGGGGAAGGGGAGGAAGGGGAGGAAAAATAAAATAAGATAAAAACAGAGGGAGACAAACCATAAGAGACTCTTTTAACTATAGGAAACAATAGGGTTGCTGGAGGGTAGGTGGGTGGGAGGATGGGGTAACTGGGTGATGGGCATTAAGGAGGGTACTTTATGTAATGAGCACTTAGAGGTATATGCAACTGATGAATCACTAAATTCTACCCCGAAACTAATATTATATTATATGTTAATTAAATTGAACTTAAATTAAAATTTAATTAAAAAGAAAGAAATCATCTGTTTCTGACTGCTTATATTTCCAAGTGATTCTCATAGTTGTCATCTGTTGCTGATATTGCTTGCCTGATCTTGCAGGTTTTCTACCTTTTCCATGTATTGATAATTACTTAAATACCTGCCTTAGGGCTCTTCCATCTGTGTCATACCTGAGTCTGGTTCCAATCATTGCTCCTTTGCATTCCTCCTCACTTTTTGTTGAAATGCACACTCGTACAGGAGAGTATATACTGAAGTAAGTATTTTTTAAAATTTTATTATGTTATGTTAGTCACCATTAACCAATCCCCCCCCTAAAATCCTGTTTGTTTCTCAGAGTCCATAGTCTCTCATGGTTCATCTCTCCCTCCAATTTCCCTCCCTTCATTTTTCCCTTCCTTCTCCTAATGTCCTCCATGCTATTCCTTATGTTCCACAAATAAGTGAAACCATATGATAATTGACTTTCTCTGCTTGACTTATTTCACTTAGCATAATCTCCTCCAGTCCCATCCATGTTGATGTAAAAGTTGGGTATTCATCCTTTCTGAGGGCTGAGTAGTATTCCATTGTATATATGGACCACATCTTCTTTATCCATTCATCTGTAGAAGGGCATCTTGGCTCTTTCCACAGTTTGGCTATTGCAGACATTGCTCCTATGAACATTGGGGTGCATATGGCCCTTCTTTTCACTACATCTGTGTCTTTGGGGTAAATACCCAGGACTGCAATTGCTGGATCATAGTGTAGCTCTATTTTTAAATTTTTGAGGGAGCTCCATACTGTTTTCCAAAGTGGCTGTACCAAACTAACATTCCCACCAGCAGGGTAAGATGGTTACCCTTTCTCCACAACCTCTCCAACATTTGTTGTTTCTTTCCCTGTCCATTTTTGCCATTCTAACTGGTGTAAGGTGGTATCTCAATGTGGTTTTGATTTGAATTTCCCTGATGGCTAATGATGATGAACATTTTTTCATGTATCTGTTAGTCATTTGTATGTCTCCTTCAGAGAAGTGTCTTTTCATATCTTCTGCCCATTTTTTGACTTGATTATTTGTTTTTTGGGTGTTGAGTTTGAGAAGTTCTTTATAGATCTTGGATACCAGCCCTTTATCTGTAGTGTCATTTGCAAATATATTCTCCCATTCTGTGGGTTGCCTCTTTGTTTTGTTGACTGTTTGCTTTGCTGTGCAGAAGTTTTTTATCTTGATGAAGTCCCAAAAGTTCATTTTTGCTTTTGTTTTACTAGCTTTTGGAGATGTATCTTGAAAGAAGTTTCTGTAGTGATGTCAAAGAGGTTACTGCCTATGTTCTCCTCTAGGATTTTGATGGATTTCCTGTCTCACACTGAGGTCTTTCTTTGAGTTTATCTTTGTGTATGGTGTTAGCGAATGGTCAAGTTTCATTCTTCTGCATGTGGCTGTCCAATTTTCCCAGCACCATTTATTGAAGAAACTGTCTTTTTTCCATTTCATGTTTTTCCTGCTTTGTCAAAGATAATTTGACCATAGAGTTGAAGGTCCATTTCTGGGCTCTCTATTCTGTTCCATTGATCTCTGTGGAGTACCAGTACCATGTTTTTGTGCCAGTACCATGCTGTCTTGGTGATCACTGCTTTGTTATATAGCTTGAAATCGGGCAACATGATGCCCCCAGCTTTGTTTTTCTTTTTCAACATTTCCTTGGCAATTCGGGGTCTTTTCTGATTCCATACAAATTTTAGGATTGTTTGTTCCAGCACTTTGAAAATGTTATTGGAATTTTGATTAGGATGGCATTGAAGATATAGATTGCTCTGGGTAGCATAGACATTTTAACAATGTTTATTCTTCCGATTCATGAGCATGGAATATTTTTCCATCTTTTTTGTGTCTTCTTCAATTTCTTTCATGAGTGTTCTGTAGTTCCTAGAGTATAGATCCTTTACCTCTTTGCTTAGGTTTATTCTGAGGTATCTTATGGTTTTTGGTGCTATTGTAAATGGAATCGTTTCTCTAATTTCTCTTTCTACAGTTGCGTTGTTAGTGTATAAGAAAGCAACTGATTTCTGTGCATTGATTTTGTATCCTGCCACATTACTGAATTGCCATTTGAGTTCTAGTAATTTGGGGGTGGAGTCTTATGGGTTTTCCACATAAAGTATCATGTCATCTGCGAAAAGAGAGAGTTTGACTTATTTTTTGCCAATTTGAATACCTTTTATTTCTTTTTGTTTTCTGATTGCTGTTGCTAGGACTTCTAGTACTATGTTGAACAATAGTGGCGAGAGTGGGCATCCTTGACGTGTTTCTGATCTTAAGGAAAAGGCTCTCGGCTTTTCCCCATTGAGGATGATATTCGCTGTGGGTTTTTATTAGATGGATTTTATGAACTTAAGGAATGTTCTCTCTATCCCTATACTCTGAAGAGTTTTAATCAGGAAAGGATGTTGTATTTTGTCAAATGCTCTTTCTGCATCAATCGAGAGGACCATATGGTTCTTCTCTCTCCTCTTATTACTGTGATCTATCACATTGATTGATTTTTGAATGTTGAACCACCCTTGCATCCTGGGATAAATCCCACTTGGTAGTGGTGGATGATCCCTTTAATGTATTGTTGATCCTATTAGCTAGGAGTTTGTTGAGAATTTTGGAATCCATATTCATCAGGGATATTGGTCTGAAATTCTCCTTTTTGATGGGGTCTTTGCCTGGTTTGGGGATTAAGGTAATGCCGGCCTCATAGAATGAGACTGGAAGCTTTCCTTCTGTTTCTATTTTTTGAAACAGCTTCAGGAGAATAGGTATTTTTCTTTGAATGTTTCATAGAATTCCCCAGGGAATCCATCAGGCCTTGGACTCTTGTTCTTTGGGAGGTTTTTGACCACTGCTTCAATCTCATTACTGGTTATTGGCCTATTCAGGTTGTCAATTTCTTCCTGTTTCAGTCTTGGCAGTTTATAGGTTTCCAGGAAGGCATCTATTCCATCCAGGTTGCTCAATTTATTGGCATACAGTTGTTGATAATAATTTATAATAATTGTTTCTATTTCCTTGGTGTTAGTCATGATGTCTCCCCTTTCATTCATAATTTTATTAATTTGGGTCCTTTCTCTTTTCTTTTGGATAAGTCTGGCCAGTGCCTTATTGATCTTATTAATTATTTCAAAGAACCAGCTTCTAGTTTCATTGATCTGATCTACTATGTTTCTGGTTTCTTGAGGTAAGTATTTTTTATACTTATAATGAGTGCAACTTCTCTTCAGCTAGGTCTTTGGTATAGGTTTGTGTGTTACTCAAGTTTAAAACAAGTTGGGAGGCTGGGTTTAAAATTTATTGTTACTCTTAGTGCACTGAAGGTCCAAATCTCTTGACTCTCTATAATTGTCTCTCTTGGTTTAGGGTCTTCTTGTTATACTGTCCTCCAGAGACTGTCTTCCTCTCTCAGCTTTTCTAGCTGTTATTTTAATTTAGCACTTGTTAACATGCTGGTGGAGAGTAAACAAGAGAGTGTGCATGTTTTTGAGGCTTTCCTTAAGCTTCAGTCTTAAGCAAGGAGTGTAAATCTGTCTTGGGGTGTGGCCTTCACCGGTGATATTGCCCCCACCAGATGAGTTCTGGGCCTAGCATGCACCCCTGCTCTTCCCTCAGTAGAAGAGCTTTGTGCCCTTTCCCTATCCCCCTTGCCCTTCCCAGCTGAAGTGAGTTGATGTGAGTATCCTTAAGCTACAGTTTGATTATTTTTCCCCAGAAGTTTAAGCCTATTTGTTCATAGTAGTGATGGGTTTGGGGAGATTTCACTGTGGTTTCTATTACCCTCCCTTAACCAGACCACAGGTGAAACCTTCTCCAGGGTCTTCATAGTCACCACAGCCAGATGGAGCCTGAGGAGCTCCTGGAGAAAGAACCCACAAGAGGATGTTACAATCCCTATGGTCTCAGCTCTGAGAGACTTTCACACTCATGTTAACCCACAATTAGCCTTTAGAAAATGGTTAAAGTTTTCTACTTTAATTTTCCTTTTTTATTTTTATTATTTTATTTAAATTCAATTAGCCAATGTATAGTACATTATTAGCTTCAGATGTAGAGTTCAGTAATTCCTCAGTTGTGTATAATACCCAGTTGCTCAACACATCATGTGCCCTCCTTAATGCCCATCACCCAATTACCCCATTCCCCAACCACCTGCCCTCCTGCAACCCTCAGTTTCTTTCCTATAATTAAGAGTCTTTCATGGTTTATATCCTCTCTCTAATGACTTCCCATCCAGTTTTCCCTCCTTTCCCCTATGACCCTCTGTGCTATTTCTTGTATTCCACATATGAGTGAAACCATATGATAATTGTTGTTCTCTGATTCACTTATTTCACTTAATGGCATGTGAGGCATTCCACAGTTTCTGTTCCAGGAAAATTATCTTGCTTTGTCTCCTTGCAGAGTACTATCTTTCTCTGTAGATCTCAGGTTAACTATCTTCCCTATGACCTCAGTTCTCTGGCTCAAGAAAAGTCATTAATTTGAAGTTTGTCCAGCTTGTTTCTTGTACTAAGGGAAAAAGTGATATGCTTTTTAGCATATCTTTACATCTTGGAGCTGAAACCTATTGAGCCTTAATGCACTTAATAATTCCTTAATAATAGCATTTGACCAACTCCAAATAATCCAGGTACTTTAGACCAAAGAGAGCCATTATTTACTAGAATCATATATAGAAACACATTTTGTTTGGGGTGGCCAAATAAGTTGAAAAAGCACAAATTGATTCTTTAACAGGCATTTTTCTATAGAAATAAATCATTTTACTTACCCTTAGGGTATACAAAGAGTTTTCAATAATATATCAATTATTAAGAAAATTGATTGTAGACTTGAAAATAATGCAAACTACAATAAATAAAATTAAACTATAAAATAATAACTGAATCTTCTTTAAGGATATTTTTAAGACTTTTAAACGGAGAACAAATAAAAAAAAACTTAAGGCATAGGCTATTTAAATAATAGTAAAAAAAAAAAAAAAGGAATCATACCAAACATGATACAAAGTCAAAGCTATATTTATAAGATAATTCAAGTCCAGGGAACTTCTTACTATTAAATAAGATAGAATGGATATAACTAAAATAACTTTTCATCAGAAAAGTCTTAAAAATATAAGATTATCAAGTAAGAGCCATGTCCTTCAGCACATGAAAATGAGATACCACTTTCTTCTGTCCTCCTTATCATCAGATGTGAAGTCAGCCATTATTTGAACTGGTGTCCCTGTAGGGAATGCATTGTTTCTCTCTGGTAGCTTTTAGGATAATTTCTTTAGCTTTCAGAAGTTTAAATATGATGTGTATTGGCATGAATTTCTCTGGGTTTATCCCATTTGGGGTGTGCTCAAGTTTCTGACCCTGAGTTTGTGTCTTATACCAAATTTAGGATGTTTTAAACTGTTAGTTCTTCAAATATATTTTCAACACCTAATTCTTTCTCCACTCTTTCTGGGCCCCTAAGATACAAATATTAGGTCTTTTGTTATAGTTTCACAGAAGCCTGAGGCTGTTCCAGTGGTGGTGGTGTTGCTGTTGTTCTTTGTAGTCTATTGGTTCTCTGTTGTTGAGATTGAGTACATTCTATTACCTGTTTCAAGTTCATAAATTCTGTATTCTGTCATATTCACTCAACTACTGAGTACTTCCAACAAGTTCTCTATTTTGGTTATTGTATTTTTCAGTTCTATATTTATATTTGGCTCCTTTTTCACAACTTCTGTGTCTTTGCTGAGCTCATCTTTTTTTATTTATTTAGTTTCTTCCAAGAAAATTCATAACTACTTGTTTAAGTGATTTTATGATGGCTGCTCTTATATCTTTGTCAAACAAATCCAACTTCTTCTCAAGTTCACCTCAATGTAGTGTCTATTGGTTGTCTTTTTCATTTAAGTCATGATTTTTATGTTCTTGGTATGATTGTGATTTTTTATTGTATTCTGGATATTTTACATATTATGAGTCTCTGGGTCCTGTTTAAATCTTCTCTTTTAGCAGGCAGTCACCTTGTTTAAGTTTAGCATGCAGGTTCTCGAGGCCCTCCCTTGTTCTGAGCAGATCAGGTCAGCTGCAGTGTATGGTTTGGAGGCTGGGAAAGCTTGGCCTGCCAGGTTCTGCTGGAAATGCTCTTGTGGATATATCAGCTGTCACTACTCCTGGGGATGGGTTTTCGCACCACATCACCACTGGGTTTTCCATTTGCTGGTCCCTTTGCTAAGAAATCAAGCTTTTCTTGTTCTCTTACCTTTTTTTTTCTTTCTGTCCATGACTGGTGATTGTGGGTTGTAGGATTTTTCTGTCACCCAATCTGACTTATATAAGAGATAAAATTAAAGACCACTAGACTCATTGTAATGTCATTCTTCAAATCCTTAAATTGTTGGCAGTTGACCTTCCTCTTCTCACCTTTGAGATTCCTTTTATAATTGCCTGTTGCATTATTTCCAGTGTATTTGTCTTGAGAGTAGAGAAGCAGGGTCTATGTCATCTTATCCATGAACTAGAGCATTGCCATCCTTTCTTCTCAACTGCTGGCCTAACTGATCAGTTTCAGTGCCACATACAGACAAGAGTAAAGACTTCTCCACAGATACCAACAATGGGTAAGGTCTAATCCCTAACTGAATATTCCATTCATATAACTCATAGTGTTTGAGTTATAAGAATAGTCATATAACTCTGCTTCTCTGATTTTATTCCTAGCTGCAACAGAAATAAATTTCAGAAGACAGTAAAAAATTATGAGTCTAATGTACACAATAATATACTAATTCTTAAAACCTCAAATAACATGTTCTTAAAGAAAAAACATTTCAAAAATAATTAATAAATATATTGAGTGCCTTTATATCCCAATATTAAACAAGTATCTTTTTAAAAATCTCAAGAGCCTTTTATTTGATCATTCAAAAAGGAAATAGATATATCCTATAATATGCAAACCATTCTATGGAACTCAAATCTTTGAAAACTCCCACCATATTTGAATAACACAGTATAATAACCAAGATATCAAAGCTTGAAAAAAATGATAGGTAAAAAAATTTGTAGACTAGTACCTCATATTAGTAGATAAACATTGTAAACATTGTGGTTGCAAACACTGTTACAGTACTAAATGCCAATGAATTGTTCAGTTTAAAATGGTAAATTTTATGTTACGTGAATCTCACCTTAAGAAAAATATGGTACCTGGAAGTTTAAAACTCAGAGATATTCTTCGAACTATTGAATTAGCCAGGATTCCTTAGAGAAAGAGAACCAAGAGGAAATTTTGTGTGTGTGTGTGTGTGTGTGTATAGTTTATATATTGTATAAATATATAATTATTTGAAAATATATATAACTATTCTTTGCCAATTTGAATACCTTTTATTTCTTTTTGTTGTCTGATGGTTGCTGCTAGGACTTCTGTTCAACATAGTACTATGTTGAACAATAGTGGTGAGAGTGGGCATCCTTGTTATGTTCCTGATCTTAAGCCGAAGGTTCTCTTTTCCCCATTGAGAACGATACTTGCTGTGGGTTTTTCATAGATGGATTTTATAAAATTGAGGAATGTTCCCTCTATCCCTATACTCTGAAGAGTTTTAATCAGGAAAGGATGCTGTATTTTGTCAAATACTTTTTCTGCATCAATTGAGAGGACCATATGACTCTTCTCTCTCCTCTTACCAATGTGTTCTATCACATTGATTGATTTGTGAATGTTGAAACACCCAACACACTCTCTTCACAGATGACATGATACTTTATGTGGAAAACCCAAAAGGCTCCACCCCCAAATTATGAGAACTCATGCAGCAATTCAGGAATGTGGCAGGATACAAAATCAATGCACAGAAATCAGTTGCTTTCTTGTAGACTAACAATGTAACTGTAGAAAGAGAAATTAAAGAATCAATTCCATTTACAATAGCCCCCCAAACCATAAGATACCTTGGAATAAGCCTAACCAAAGAGGTAAAGGATCTATACTCTAGGAACTACAGAATACTCATGAAAGAAATTGAAGAAGACACAAAAAGATGGAAAAACATTCCATGCTCATGGATTGGAAGAATAAACATTGTTAAAATGTCTATGCTGCACAGAGCAATCTATACTTTCTCAACGTCATCAAGATCAAAATACCAATGGCATTTTTGAAAGTGCTGAAACAAACATCCTAAAATCTGCATGGAATCATAAAAGACCCCCGAATCACCAAGGAAATGTTGAAAAAGAAAAACAAAGCTGGGGGCATCACGTTGCCTGATTTCAAGCTATATTACAAAGCCGTGATCACCAAGACAGCATGGTACTGGCACAAAAACAGACACATACTGATGGAACAGAATAGAGAGCCCAGATATGGACCCTCAACTCTATGGTCAAATAATCTTCAACAAAGCAGGAAAAAACACGCAATGGAAAAAAGACAGTCTCTTCAATAAGTGCTGCTGGGAAAATTGGACAGCTATATACAGAACAATGAAACTCCATACACAAAGATAAACTCAAAGTGGATGACATACCTCAATGTGAGACAGGAATCCATCAAAATCCTAGAGGAGAACATAGGCAGTAACCTCTTTGACATCGGCCACAGCACCTTCTTTCAAGATACAATTCCAAAGGCAAGGGAAACAAAAGTGTAAATGAACTTGTGGGACTTCATCAAGATAAAATCTTCTGCACAGCCAAGGAAACAGTCAACAAAACAAAGAAGCAACCCACGGAATGGGAGAAGATATTTGCAAATGACACTACAGACAAAGGGATGATATCCAAGATCTATAAAGAACTCCTCAAACTCAACACCCAAAAACCAATCAAATCAAAAAAATGGGCAGAAGACATGAACAGACACTTCTCGAAAGAAAACATACAAATGGCTAATAAACACATGAAAAAAATTTTCAACATCATTAGCCATCAGAGAAATTCAAATCAAAACCTCATTGAGATATCACTTTACACCAGTTAGAATGGCAAAAATTGATAAGGCCTGAAACAACAAATGTTGGAGAGGTTGTGGAGAAAGGGGAACCATCTTACACTGTTGGTGGGAATGCAAGTTGGTACAGCCACTTTGGAAAACAATGTGGAGGTTCTTCAAAAAATTAAAAATAGAGCTACCCTATGACCCAGCAATTGCACTAGTGGGTATTTACCCCAAAGACACAAATGGAGTGAAAAGAAGGGCCATATGCACCCCAATGTTCATAGCAGCAATGTCCACAATAGCCAAACTGTGGAAAGAGCCGAGATGCCCTTCAACAGACGAATGGATAAAGAATGTGGTCCATATATACAATGGACTATTACTCAGCCCTCAGAAAGGATGAATACCCAACTTTTACATCAACATGGATGGGACTGGAGGAGATTATGCTAATTGAAATAAGTCAAGCAGAGAAAGTCAATTATCATATGGTTTCACTTATTTGTGGGATATAAGGAATAGCATGGAGTACATTAGGAGAAGGAAGGTAAAAATGAAGGGGGGAAAATCAGAGGGAGAGATGCACCATGAGAGACTATGGACTCTGAGAAACAAACTGAGGGTTTTAGAGAGGAGGGTGGTGGGGGTTTGGGTTAGCCTGGTGATGAGTATTAAGGAGGGCACGTATTGCATGAAACACTGTGTGTTATACAGAAACAATGAATCATGGAACACTACATCAAAAACTAATGATGTACTATATGGTGACTAACATAACATAATAATAAAAAAATAAAAAAACAGAAAACAAAAACAAAAACAAAAACAAAATATATAATTATTAAAATCTGTATTTATATATAAATATAAATATAAATATAATTTTTAAAATATATTTATTTATATATTATATAATATATATTTTAAATATATAAAATATATGTATAAGTTTTATATTATATATAATATATAAATATAAAAATAAAAATATGTGTGTGTGTGTATATATAATCTTTTAAATTTACATAGAGAGGTATATTTAAAGATTGGCTCACATGGCTATGGCGGCTGGCAAATCGTAAATCTACAGGGTGGGCCAGCAGGCTGGAGATGACAAGAGAACTGACGCTGGAGTTCCAGTCTCAAAGCAGTTCATTGTAGAACCAGAATAAACCAATATTTCAAATAAAATTGAAAGACAGTTCTGCCAGACAATTCTATCTTGCTCAAGGGAGGTCTGTCTTTTTGTTCTATTCAAACCTTCAACTAATTGGATGAGGCCCACACATATTTAGGAGGGAAATCTGCTTCACTCAAAGTCTACTGTTTTAAATGTCAATCTCATCCAAAGACATCCTCACAGAAAAACCTAGAATAATGCTTGACCAGATCTCAGGGTGCCCAATAACCCAGCCAAGTTGACACATAAACTTAACCCCACAACTATCCAACCCAGAAATATTAGTAAAGTGACAGAGTAAAGGGAATGTGAGACTATAAGCCATAATAGCATAGTAAGTTTTTTAAATATGTGTATAAAATAACCATAATGGTAACTGCAAAATTGTTAGTAATCAATGTCATGAGGATTCTGTTCCCACACTGTATGTACACAGTATAGGAAGATGGATCAAAGAAGTTGACATACCTTTGTTTTCTAACCTTTGACAATTCAAATGGTTACCAGTACAATAAAAACTAAAATAAAGATGATGTTAATCACACACAAAACTTCTGAAGTGTAATTGAAGCTTGTTTAATAAGGGATATTTGACCAATTATTTTGAGACAAAAGTTAAATTCCTCACCTTTCACTTTATGTGTACCAATATAAAGTTTTAGTACAATAACAAGTTAAGTATAGAAAATGAAACTTAGAAACTAGAAGATATAGAAGCAAATTGCTATTCAATCCTGGGATGGAGAAAAAGTCCTTACAAGCTGAAAAATAATAAGAGGGGCACCTGGGAGGCTCAGTTGTTAAGCATCTGCCTTCGGCTCAGGTCATGATCCCAGGGTCCTGGGATCAAGCCCCACATTGAGCTCCCTGCTCAGCGGGAGGCCTGATTCTCCCTCTCCCACTCCCCCTGCTTGTGTTCCCTCTCTCGCTGTGTCTCTCTCTGTCAAATAAATAAATAAAATCTTAAAAAAAATAAAAATAAAAATAATAAGAAATTGTTGACAATCTAAATACGGTGTCATTCATTCTCTTAACTCATTTTCCCCAGGAAATCTGGATTAAGCAAAGGTCCCTGGACCCTTCCAAGGGATGTTCTTTTTGGGATAGTAGAGCAGGGGGAAGAGTGAGAAACGCTCTGGGAAGTACCTCACTACTTAGCCAAGCACCAGCACCTCAGCTCTGCAAAGGGCAAGGGTGGAATGCTCGTTATTACCACACTGTTCATAGATCTCTTTCTTCCCAAGAGCCTGGCACCCAATTAGGTGAACGTGAACTTTGATTGCAACATTTTGAAAAAAACCTACAAATGTCACTAGGGAATGGGTATAGATGGGGCACAAAATAATGAAAGCTTGAATAAACCCAAACTATAATTACTTTAGATTTCTAGGATAGATAGGTACAGGGAAAATGGATGGGGAAAAACAGGACTCATGATGTGCTGCATCAGTGTGAGATTTGCAAAATGCTCCTTCTTTCAGTGGACTTCAATTTATTCAAGGGAAATTAATAACCACGTCAATCTTCAGTTCAATTACAGTTAATAGACTGCATGCCTGTTATGTGCTGGCTGCAATACCAGGAGTTGAGGTTACCAATGAGGAATGAAATTTCCACTGTGCTCAACTCCTTAGTCAGAGGGATACATATATAAGCAAATACGCTTTACAGGACAAGTGACTTCAGAAAGACAGGAAGGAAGGGAGGGAGGGAGGGAAGAAAAGCTAAATAAATTAGAAATCGTATTTGTTGACCAAAAGCCAAACTCCAGAAGCATTTTTTTGTTTGTTTTGTTTTGGTTTTTTTTTGTTTGTTTGTTTGTTTAAATTATGGGCTACTTTTTTCACATAAAGAAGTCCAGAGTTGGCTGTCCAAGGCTGTGATACAAGCTCTAAGAAGTCACCAAAGACCCAGGCTCCCTCATTCTTTCTGCTTCACCATCTTGGTATGTTCTTTCCTCAAGATCACAATATGGCTGCTGAAGCTCTAACCTTATAGGTTAGAAGAAAGAGAAGATCAATGAGCAAAAAGAACACTTCTTCTACTTTCCCAGAAGCCCTCTCTGGTTATATCTACTTACATTTCATTGACCAGTCATACTGTAGTGGAGTGTGGGATAGTTTTTTAGCTGAGTATATTGACACTCTGAATAAAGCAGGGATTTGTTATTAAGTGTATCAATCAGGATTCAGTCATAGAAGCACTACAGGGAATTACAAGGATAAACTGGAATCTGCAAGCATGGCTGGAGCCCATGAGGACAAACTGCCATCTATACAGATAAAGTGAAATCCACATCTGTCTCTCACTGTCTCCAACCTTAATGGCATGGGTGACCTGAGGGAAAAGTTGGTGCTCCTTGCCAAAGAGTGATGTGTTCATTCTTCCCAGGACTCAGAGCAGCTGAAGGAAGCAATCTGGTAGAACTGCAGGAGCCATGAGCCAACAAGGCAGAGACAACACACGTGAGGACAGCAGCACCTGGTACCCTACAGGAGCTTCAGAGCATAAAAAATTCCTGCTGCTTCATCTCTGCCATGTAAATCTTAACACAAATTATTTTATTTTCTGGTAAACCCTTATCCAAAACTATACAGAAAAGTATTTTGGAAAGGTAGTTTCAATTTAACTAGGTTGACATATCTCAAAACCATCCCATTAAGGTAAAAGGGATAATGGGCATTGTTCAGGCAAGAAGCCACGTCTGCCACAGAAGGAGAGTAAAAACATAGGACATCCAGGGAAGGACAATGATGAACCAGCACTGGGTTGTAGAAGATGATGTGTTTTCTGACTGCATGGGAAACTTCTCAGACTGAAGTAGCAGCATGTGCCAAAGAGGAAGAAAACACAATCTGATAGGTACTTCCATATCACTAAAGCATAAAATAGAAGTAGGTTTGGAGAAGTGAAAAGGAGAGAAAGCTGAAAACCATAGAATAATTTTCACCTTAATTTCATAACCCCCATAATGTAAGAGAAAGTATCATTAACTCCTAACACTCTCATGTTTGACAGGATCTTGACCCCTTTCCAAGGATGTGAGGTTGCAGTTATCAGTTAAGATTGTATCCAGTTATAAGGAAAAGAAATTCAAATGACAGTAGCTTAAATATTTAGAGTTTTATTTGTCATAAAATACAAACATATGGAAGAAGTTCAAAGCAGATGTAGTATCTGAGTGGTGACATCAGGCTTTTTCAACATTTATCCTCTACTGTGCTTTCTGAGTGTTTTTGATTGCGTATGCTGGAAACAAACCCTGAAACCAGGCTTTGCCTGCAGAGGGTTCACTGGGGAGACCTTTCAGGAGATACAGCAATAAGAATATGAAGAAGGCAGGTCTGGCCAAAGGGAGAAGCTGAACACCAAACAGTTTCAACTGATTACTCAGTTAATCTTACTAAAGCTCTGGGACAACGATACCCTTTGGAGTCATCCCAAAAGTAGATACAGCAGTGGGGCCTCCATAACTTCACATCAGTCTGTCATTGCCATCACCTTGCCCCCAGGAGGGTTAACTATGGGCAGGGTTGTTCCCTTAGGTCAAGGGAAATTTCCTATAAGAGATGCAGTTGTGTTTTCAGCTATTATTCTCAGTAACTGGAGGACAGATATGTGAGACCCCAGAATCCACTACAGTTGGTAAAATTTCATCCTCATATGTGTCATCTAATGGTCACAAGGTGGCTGCTGTGTCTCTTAGTTTCATATCCTCTTCAGGCACATTCTAAAGGTACAAACGGGCACAAACATTTTTCCAACAAGGCTGAATCTTTTCATTCATGAATATGTGCCTTTCAAAGGGATTTCTGCTGATATTTTATTTGTGGGAGCTTTCACCTACTATAGGGAAAGTTGGAAATTCAAAGTTAAGGATATTGTTAAAGACAATGTATGACATACAAGTTTCTTTGTAAAAGGAGGGGGCAGTGAAGAATGGATATTTGGAAGGTAGTTATCAGGTCTGATACACTGCTTTAATGACATTAAAAGGAATTGAATAGAACTAGTCCCCAACCATCCTAAATTCAGGTGTCAACTGACAAATGTTCTAGGAAAAAGAAACCATCCTCTACTATCAGCATGAAGAAATATTGGAATACAACTTTGGAGAATAATTTGTATTTATTAATGTTAAAAATGTGCATAATCTTCAGACTAGAACTCCTCATCTAGGAATAGATTCTAGAGAAACCCTAGCACATGTGCAGGTAAAGGAGCCATATCTTTAAAACCTAACTGTCAAAGATAGGGAAATGAATGAATAAGATGTAACAAGGTCATAAAAGCATGCATTCACTCCACAGATATTTCTTGAGCTTCCATTAAATGTTAGGCCTTGGTCCTTCTTTTTCAGAGGCTTGAGAAATTGGCCAAGAAGACTTGGCCCATCCATGATGTTACTCCTATTGATTCTTCTTGGGTCTGCTTTTGCTCAACAAGACTCCTGCTTGTTCCTTTCTTAGAACTGCACAAAAACATTGATTTGACTGAATAAATCCTGTCCTGGAAGCAATTGCTGTGGCATGTATCACAAGATAAAGCAGAGAGACTAAACAAAGCAGGTGTGGTCCTTAAAGCCATGGCTTCCCGATCACAGCTGGCAGGGCCTTAGAGCTCACTACAATACCTAGATCAGACAGAGCACATGTCTAGCCCGTTACAATGAATTACTATTAACTTCTTTAATTGAAGCCAATTATTAGAGCAGTGAGAATTACTGAGGGAGTCTTGAACTATGGACATAAAATGGAACAGAACTGAAAGCATAATTGTCTCAAATCCTGAGAGAAGTAATTTGATTCATCAATTTTATTATTTGAGGGTTTTTAACTCAAAATCATTTGTTTTTTAAATGGTATTTTTGTGGATTCAAAATTATATCATAAACTTAATTATATCTGATTATAAATTATATAACAACAATTATTCTATTATTTGTTTATAAATAAATGGTTCAATAATAAATAACATAATCTGTATAGACTGTGAGTGTCCTCCTTTGTTATTTGTGGTATCTTAAATTCAGTTTATCCATGTTGAGCTCTTATTAAATATAGGATACTATATACCAAATGTCATCTCACGGCTGAGATAGGAGCTGGCATCCTACCAGAGATTGTATGGGATAAATGGGAATTGTCACAAACTCCCTCCTTCCCAGAAATGTAAAACAAAACAAAACAAACAAACATCCACAGTGCAATAAGACCTCATTTCTTTCTGCAGAAAGAAGTGAGTAAATGCAATAGATAAGACCAGGCATCCGAGTCATCTAAAGACTGTTGTTTATCCTGAAGGATAAACTTGAACCTATTTCAGACTCTCTGTAATCTTGTTTTAGAAATAAATCTAACTGGTTAGAGGAGCAGTTAACCCATGCCATTTAGCTTTACCTAGTGGTTTCTCCCAACTGACTCATTCCACCGTGTAGGAAACAGCTTTCTCATGACTTCAGGAGAAATGTTTTCTCCTTAAGAATGTAAGCCAGTGCAAAAGGGTTCATCCCCTCTCTACCTGGCCAGCTGGGTCTTGGACACCTTCAGGTGGGGAGGGACACGCTGTGGGGGTTGGGAGTTCCTAAGTCCCTATTCCGATAGACTCCATGCTCCATCTTTGCTATTTCCAATTCATACTTTAAGAACTAGACCAGAGTAACTCTCTGCAGAGGGTTTTCGTAAAGGGCCAGGCGGGTGGGGTCTTCTTGTCCTCAGTGGGAGTGGACATCCCTTTCCCTTAATGGCAGCAAAAAGACCACCTTCACCTTCATGTGCCCTGCCAAACAGGAAGGCCAAGATGTCATGACTGGGAGTTTACTGAAGGAAAATATCAAAAACACTGGAAACATTGGCTTTCAAATGTTGTAACTACAGTAGAATCCTGCTAGGGGTAGGAAGCAATATCAACTTTCTTGGTCTTCCTCAGAGACACAGTGAAAAGTGGATTCTATCAGGCAGAGGAACAGAGAGTGAGAGAGAAGACAGGAGACTCACAGTGAGCCTCACACATCAGCTCACTGGAAGGTTTGCTCAGCGTCATAGCCTCTTGCCAGAGGAGGTCAGTGTGAATGAGGCAAATCGGAATCAAAAGTTCCAGGCTTCTGTACATTTATGGGACAGAGACTGCAACCAGGAGTGATGTCATTACAGCTGAGTGAGTGGGTGCTCATGTGCCTGAGTGTGCATGCACCTGGAGAGTTAGAGAGCAAAGGCATGACCTTGTTGGACAAGTGTGAAATTGCAAATTAGTTTTTCTGATATGATATTACTTCATGAGTAATTGGGACATTTCTTAACCTCAGGGTGTGATTTGAAATTGGAGCATGGCCATATGGCATTATTATTATGCAGTATCTCTATCAACAGTGGCTGCAGGAATAGAATTATTTTCTACAACCATGTTAAAGGTTTTTTGTTTGTTTGTTTGGTCATTTTTAATCCAAAATACTGCTAGATAGATCAGTGAGCTTTGGTTCAATGGGATAAAATTCCTTGGCACAGACAGCATAGTAGAGGAATTCCACTCAGTTAATGACAAGTCTGGGTGACTTCTCACTGTTGCATTTTTTTTCCCTCTACATTGTTGACTCAATTTTCACATGCTAATTTCTCTTCCATTCTTACCACTCCCCTCCCAAGCTAGTGGAGAATCTCACATGCATTAATGAATAAAACAATTAATGCCCACCTATGATTCTGATGAGGTTTGTAGGCCATCTAATCTAGACACAGAGCATAATTTTTCAGTCTGCAGGTACTCAGAAATGCACACAGATAATGGTAATGAGGCCATTACCACCCCCAATTTGGCCAGCCCTAGTTCAGTTTCTGTCCTGTAAGTGTACATGGTCTTGGCACCGTTGGTACAGAGACCTTCCTGAATTTCCCTCTGCAGAAGAGTCCAGGATTGTGAGTTAAACATTTCAATAAAGAGTCTCTACCACCAAACAATGTGCAACCTGGGACAGGACACTTACCTATTTAGAGCTTGACTCGTGATATTATGTCAGCTCACCTTCCACTTGCATCAAGAAATAGAATATTGCCCTTTTCACACTAGGTTATCTTGCATCTGACTCATTTGTGTCCTATTAAACTGTTATAGGGGAGGAAGATACATGATACTTGCCTATAAGGAAATGCTGTATCCTTGCCTTTATTTTTGACACAGTCTGCTCCAACCCTCCTGAATCATTCATACGGAGAGTGGGGTCCTCTAGTGCATGAAAGAATTCTCCAACTATTCATTTATTTGCTAAGCACCAATGAGATAGATTGTATGGTCTCCAACACTCTGGCTACTCTCCTTCCTAGACTCTTCATCAGGGATGAAAATCCACTTCCACTTCATTATGTTACAGTTAAGTATGGTTATCATACTTTGGAAACTACAGAAGCAAAATATGTGGTGTAGCCAACCATTTTTTTGCCAGATGTTAATTTTATTGAAGCTGGATTTACATATAATAAAATTAGTAGGTTTTAAGTGTATAATTTAATGAATTTAACAAATGTATACTCCTGTCTAATCCACATCCTGACCAAGGTATGGGAATTTTTTATAAACCCAGAAAATTCTTTCTTGCTCTTTTACAAGCAATTCCCTCACTAGTCAATCACTAATCTGATTTCTTTAATCATATCTCAGTTTTGCCAATTCTAGAGCATTGTATAAATTGTATTTTACAGTATATACTCTTTCATTGAGTGTAATGTTTTTGAGATTCATATGTATTGCTGCATGTCTCAGTAATTCATTGATTTTCATTGTAGAATAGTGTTTTATTGTGTGGATATACAAGAACTTGGTTATGCATTCACCTGTTGATTAGCAAATAGATGATGGGATTTTTGGCTATTTTTTTTAATGTAGCAAAGTTAAATGCATGAAATGATTAGACAATAATGTGCCAGTCTATTCAGAGCTCAAATACACGCTACTAGCATAGTGTGTTGGAAAGAACACAGAATTTCAAGGAAAATGGGGGGAAAAAAGCTTTCTAGTTTCATTTCTGCAATTACCTGGGGATCTGAAGAAACCAACAATCTTTTTAATGTTGGTCTTCTCCCATATCAAAAGGTTATCAGCTGTTGAGAAGATAGAATATACGCATGTTTCCCTCCCACTGAGTACAAGTAAAAACCCTGGACATTTTATATAGAAAACAAACATAAGAAAATTTTGAATGGTGAAGAGAATAAATCAAATGAACTAGAATTTTCAGGACCTAAGGAACAACACAGTAATAAGTTCCCTGGGTTCCTTTTGCATTATATATCCCAGAGTTGGAGCCGAAGAAGCCAACAACCCAGAAAGGCAAGGAGATGAAAATTAAAACAAAACAAAACAAAACAAAAACCAACACACACACACACACACACACACACACACACACACACACACACACAAACTCTGCTCACTCTACCCAAAGCACCAAGAAAGGCGTCAGCTTAGTAAGACAGAAACCTTTCAGATCATAATTACTCAAGCCAAACACAGAAGAAAAAAAAGGGGGACCCACCTCAACTCAGGATAGTAAAGGTCAAGGGGAACTCTAAATGTCCACCCTTGCCAGCTATACTCTCCTGGTGCCATGTTAGTATCAGTCAAAGCCAAGCAGGGGGTTAGGATCTGGTCCCCATTGAGCAGTGATGGGCCTTCTCCTCTTGCCATGGTGGCAGTGGAGACCAAGGAGAAGATTGGACTTTCATAAGCACCCAGCCATTAAGATGTTTTACTTCCCCACCCTCACCTCCACTGGGTTAGTCAGAGGAGGCCTGGGAGAGAGTCAAGACTTTCACAACTACTCGGTGGTAATAAGGCCACACATCTTCCCAGTGCCAGTGGGGGCAACATGGGGAGAAGTAAACTGGAATTCCTACCTCTTCTTGCCAAGGAGACAGCACTGGAGGCCTACAGGAAGGCCAGACTCTTATTTTCCCTCGCCTATAACCATGAGCCTTCCCAATTCAGGTGTCAGTTGGGGCCAAGTAGGGAACCTGGACTTCTACTTCAACCTGGCAGTAATGAGATGACATACATCTCTTTCCCCAGCACTGTGGTATCAGAGGAGGCCAGCTAAAACAAAAGGCTTACATAAGATCCAGAGTCTCTATAAATTATAGCCAAAAATTCTCAAATTTCAATGAAGAACCACTTATCATACCAAGAGCCAGGAAGATCTCAAAGTGAAAAGAGACAATAAATATCAACATCAAGATAACAGAGATGTTAGAAATACCTGAAAATAATTTTAAAGAAACCATGATAAAAATGTTTCACAGAAATCACAAACATTTGGGAAACAAATGAAAAAGTAAAAGAAGCCAATGAAATAAAGATTTTCAATAAAGATATCAAAACTATAAATAAAAACCAAATGGAAATTGTAAAATGAAAAACATGATAGCCCAAATAAAAAGCTCAATGGATGAAATCAATAGCAGAATGGAAGGGACAAAAGAAAGAGTTAGTCAGATGAATGGATAAAGATGTGGTCCATATATACAATGGAATATTACTTAACCATCAGAAAGGATGAATACCCAACTTTTACAACAACATGGATGGGACTGGAGGAAATTATGCTAAGTTAAATAAGTCAAGCAGAGATAGTCAATTATCATATGGTTTCACTTATTTCTGGAACATAAAGAATAGCATTGGAGGACATTAGGAGAAGGAAGAGAAAAATGAAGGGGGGAAATTGGAGGGAGAGATGAACTATGAGAGACTATGGACTCTGAGAAACAAACTGAGGGTTTTAGAGGGGATGGGTGTGGGGGGATGGGTTAGCTGGTGATGGGTATTAAGGAGGGCACGTTCTGCATGGAGCCCTGGGTGTTATACACAAACAATGAATCATGGAACACTACATCAAAAACTAATGATGTAATGTATGGTGATTAACATAACAATAAAAAACCCAATGAACCGTGGATCACTACATGAAAAACTAATGATGTATTGTATGGTGACTAACATAACATTATAAAATAAAATTAAAAATAAAAAAAGAATCAATTAGAAAATAGAACAATACAGTCCGAACAGAGAGAAAACAGGCTGAAAAAATTAAGGTCCTAAGGAACTTATAGGAGTATAACAAAACATCTAATCATTTCATAGGAGTTGCAGAAGGAGAGGGGAAGAGGGTGCAGTTGGAAAATATACTTTAAATATTGATGAAAACCTCCCAAATTTGGAAAGAGAGACATAAACCTATAGATTCATGAGGCTGACTGACTCCAAACAGAATTAAACAGGGAATCCAGACCAAGATAGTAAAAGTTCAATGAAAAGCAAGAAAGAAAATCTTTAAACTGATGAGAGAAAAGACAACATATAGGAGAAAAAACATATCACTCACCAACATAGATGCAAAAATTCTTCACAAAATGTAGGAATCAACAATAAATAAAAAATTTACACACTGTGAGAAGTGTGGTTTATTCCAGAGATGTGAGGCATACAGTATTTGACAATTAATCAATGTAATCCATATATTAACATGCTAAAGGAGAAAAATCATATTACAATAGTTGATGCAGAAAAAGCATTTGACAAAATTCAACAATGACTGATGATAAAAATTCTCAGAAAATAGGAATAGAAGGAAACTTCCTCAACTGATTAACAGCATGTGCAATCTATAGCTAACATCATACTTAATGGTGAGAGACTGAAAGTTTTTCCCATTGGATCAGGAACAAGGCAAGGATGACCACTCTTATCACTCTTATTTAACATAGTGCTTCATGTTTTATTGAGTGCAATAAAGCAATAAATGAAAATAAAAGACCACCAGATTGCAAAGACATAAAGAAAATTATCCCGACTTGCAATTGTCATGATTGTTTATGTAAAAAATCACAAGGAATCTGAAAAAATAACTTTAGAATAAGTAATTCCAGTGAAGTTGCAGTTTACTAGATAACAGAAAAAATAATCATATATAAAGATGGCGGAGGAGTAGGAGACCTAGATTTCGTCTGGTCTCAGGAATTCAGCTGAATAGGGATCAAACCATTCTGAACACCTACGAACTCAACAGGAGATCGAACAGGAGAGTAGCAACAACTCTCTGAACAGAGAAGCGACCACTTACTGGAAGGTAGGGCATGCGGAGAAGTGAATCCGAGGCGATATTCGGGAGGATAGAGGGCGGGGGAGGGGCCTCCGCCGGCAGCTTCTGGCAAGTGATAGAGCCGCGGAGCACAAAATCGGACCTTTTAGAAGTTGGCTCGGCAGAGGGACGTCGCTGCAGTGGCTAAGCGGGGGGTGGAATCCTCCCGGGACAGTGTGGTCTCAGGACCCTTGGGGTCACGGAGAGACCGGGGGTGCCTGAGTGCGCCAGAGCTCCCAGGTATCAGAGCAGGGAAGCCGGCTGCAGAGACGGAGCAGAGTCACGGGCTCTCAGCTCGGGGTTGCCATAAACTGTGATCTGCGGCCCAGTCGGGGCACAGCTCCCCCAGCAGGGACCCAACAAGCAGCAGATCCGGGGAGACTCCCCTTCCTTCCCGGGGAGGAGCGGTGCGGGAACGCACTGCAGGGATCTGCTGGGTTTGGAGACTCCGTGCGGGGTCGGGTGCCAGAGATAGCAATGCTCGATCACAGGCGGGGTGAGCACGGAGTGCGGCCGGAGACTGGGGACACGGAAGTGACTGCTTTTCTCTGGGGACACACTGAGGAGCGGGGTCCCGAGTTCTCAGCTCCTCCGGGTGGAGATTGGGAGGCCACCATTTCTGCCCTGGTCCTCCAAAGCTGTACCGAGAGCTTGCAGGGAACAAAAGCTCCTGAGAGCAAACCAGAGCAGCTTCCTTAGCCCGGACCGACAAGGGCGGGGCAATTCCGCCTCCGGCAAAGACATTTGGAAACCACAGCAACAGGCCCCTCCCCCAGAAGATCAGCACAAACAGCCAGCAAGCCAAGACCAAGTTGATCGATCAAGGAGAATGGGAGAACTCCAGCGCTAGGGGAATACTGCACATAGATTCATGGCTTTTTTTTTTTTTTTACCATGATCCATTATTTCATCAAAGTTAATTTTTGTTGACTGTTTTTTTTTATTTTTTTTCCGTTTTTCAACCAACATCTTATCAATCCCTTTTCTTAAAAAAAAAAAAAAATTTTTTTATTTTTCATTTTTAGAGTCATATTTTATCCCTTCATAGTAGTTACCCTTATTTTTGGCATATATATATAAGTTGTTCTCTCTTTAAAATTTTGGGGTACAGTTTCTTCTAACAGTTCAAAATATACCCTAAATCACTAGTGTATGGCTCTGTTCTAGTCTCCTGGCTGATCACATTCTCTCCCTTTTTCCTTTTTTTTTTTTCTTAAATCTTCTTTCTTTTTTCAAACAACTTATCTTACCAAGTCCTTTTATAAAATCTTTTATAATTTTCATCTTTACACTCATCTTCCATCCCTTCATTGTATCAACCCTTATTTTGTACATATATGTCTTTCTTCCTTTAAAATTTTAGGAGGCACTTTTTTCTAACAGACCAAAATACGCCCAAAATCTAGTGTGTAGCACTGATCTATGCACTAGCCTGATCATATTTGATCATATTCTGCTTTTTTTGTATTGTTTTGTTTTTGTTTTTATCTTTTTTATTCTTTTTCTCTTTCTTTTTTCTCTTTCCCTTTCTTTTCCCCTGGTTTCAGGTCTTTTCTGATTTGTATACAGTATATTTGCTGGGGACGTTGTAAACCTGTTAA
The DNA here is from genome assembly GCF_003265705.2 of Callorhinus ursinus. Lineage (NCBI taxonomy): Eukaryota > Metazoa > Chordata > Mammalia > Carnivora > Otariidae > Callorhinus > Callorhinus ursinus. The sequence continues at coordinate 109,957,031 of NW_027397064.1, forward strand.
CATTTTGTTCTCTCATTCATCTACTCTCCTCTGGACAAAAGGACAAGACGAAAGAAATCACCTCAGCAAAAAGAACAAGAGGTAGTACCGTCAGCCAGGGACCTACTCAATACGGACATTAGTACGATGTCGGACCTAGAGTTCAGAATCATGACTTTAAAGATACTAGCTGGGCTTGAAAAAAGCGTGGAAGTTATTAGAGAAACCCTTTCTGGAGAAATAAAAGAACTAAAATCTAACCAAATCGAAATCAAAAAGGCTATTGATGAGGTGCAATAAAAAATGGGGGCACTAAATGCTAGGATAAATGAGGCAGAAGAGAGAATCAGCGATATAGAAGACCAAATGATGGAAAATAAAGAGGCTGAGAAAAAGAGAGAGAAACAAATACAGGATCACGAGGGCAGAATTCGAGAGATAAGTGATACGATAAGACGAAACAACATTAGAATAATTGGGATCCCAGAAGAAGAAGAGAGAGAAAGAGGGGCAAAAGGTATATTGGAGCAAATTATAGCAGAGAACTTCCCTAATGTGAGGAAAGAAACAGGCATTAAAATCCAGGAGGCACAGAGAACCCCTCTCAAAATCAATAAAAATAGGTCAACACCCCGACATCTAATAGTAAAACTTACAAGTCTCAGAGACAAAGAGAAAATCCTGAGAGCAGCTCGGGAGAAGAGATATGTAACCTACAATGGTAGAAATATTAGATTGGCAACAGACCTATCCACAGAGACCTGGCAGGCCAGAAAGGACTGGCAAGATATCTTCAGAGCACTAAACGAGAAAAATATGCAGCCAAGAATACTATATCCAGCTAGGCTATCATTGAAAATAGAAGGAGAGATAAAAAGCTTCCAGAACAAACAAAAACTAAAGGAATTTACAAAAACTAAAGGAATTTGCAAACACGAAACCAGCCCTCCAAGAAATATTGAGAGGGGTCCTCTAAGCAAAGAGAGAACCTAAAAGCAGCAAAGAGCAGAAACGAACACAGACAACAGACAGTTAACAGTCACCTTACAGGTAATACAATGGCACTAAATTCATACCTTTCAATAGTTACCCTGAATGTAAATGGGCTCAATGCCCCAATCAAAAGACACAGGCTATCAGATTGGATTAAAAAACAAGACCCATCAATATGCTGTCTGCAAGAGACTTATTTTAGACCCAAAGACACCCCCAGATTCAAAGTGAGGGGGTGAAAAACCATTTACCATGCTAATGGACACCAAAAGAAAGCTGAGGTGGCAATCCTTATATCAGACAAACTAGATTTTAAAACAAAGACTGTAATAAGAGATGAGGAAGGACACTATATCCTACTTAAAGGGTCTATCCAACAAGAAGATCTAACAATTTTAAATATCTATGCCCCGAACATGGGAGCAGCCAATTATATAAGGCAATTAATAACAAAAGCATAGAAACACATTGACAACAATACAATAATAGTGGGGGATTTTAACACCCCCCTGACTGAAATGGACAGATCTTCTAAGCAAAAGATCAACAAGGAAATAAAGACTTTAAATGACACACTGGACCAAATGGACTTCACAGACATATTCAGAACATTCCATCCCAAAGCAACGGAATACACATTCTTCTCTAGTGCCCATGGAACATTCTCCAGAATTGATCACATCCTAGGTCACAAATCAGGTCTCAATCGGTACCAGAAGATTGGGATCAATCCCTGCATATTTTCAGACCACAATGCTTTGAAACTAGAACTCAACCACAAAAGGAAAGTCGGAAAGAACTCAAATACATGGAGGCTAAAGAGCATCCTACTAAGGAATGAATGGGTCAACCAAGAAATTAAAGAAGAATTAAAAAAATTCATGGAAACCAATGAGAATGAAAACACAACTGTTCAAAATCTTTGGGATACAGCAAAGGCAGTCCTGAGAGGAAAGTATATAGCAATACAAGCCTTTCTCAAGAAACAAGAAAGGTCTCAAATACACAACCTAACCCTACACCTAAAGGAGCTGGAGAAAGAAGAGCAAATAAAACCTAAACCCAGCAGGAGAAGAGAAATCATAAAGATCAGAGCAGAAATCAATGAACTAGAAACCAAAAGAACAGTAGAACAGATCAACAAAACTAGGAGCTGGTTCTTTGAAAGAATTAACAAGATTGATAAACCCCTGGCCAGACTGATCAAAACGAAAAGAGAAATGACCCAAATCAGCAAAATCATGAATGAAAGAGGAGAGATCACAACCAACACCAAAGAAATACAAACAATTATAAGAACATATTATGAGCCACTCTATGCCAGCAAATTAGATAACCTGGAAGAAATGGGTGCATTCCTAGAGATGTATCAACTACCAAAATTGAACCAGGAAGAAATAGAAAACCTGACCAGACCTATAACCACTAAGGAAATTGAAACAGTCATCAAAAATCTCCCAAGAAACAAAAGCCCAGGGCCAGATGGCTTCCCAGGGGAATTCTATCAGACATTTCAAGAAGAATTAATACCTATTCTCCTGAAACTGTTCCAAAAAATAGAAATGGAAGGGAAACTTCCAAACTCATTTTATGAGGCCAGCATTACCTTGATCCCAAAACCAGACAAAGACCCCATCAAAAAAGAGAATGACAGACCAATATCCTTGATGAGCATGGATGCAAAAATTCTCACCAAAATACTAGCCAATAGGATCCAACAGTACATTAAAAGGATCATTCACCACGACCAAGTGGGATTTATCCCTGGGCTGCAAGGCTGGTTCAACATCCGCAAATCAATCAACGTGATACAATACATTAACAAAAGAAAGAACAAGAATCATATGATCCTCTCAATAGAAGCAGAAAAAGCATTTGACAAAGTACAACATCCTTTCTTGATCAAAACTCTTCAGAGTATAGGGATAGAGGGTACATACCTCAATATCATAAAAGCCATCTATGAAAAACCTACAGCCAATATCATTCTCAGTGGGGAAAAGCTGAGAGTTTTTCCCCTAAGGTCAGGAACACGGCAGGGATGTCCACTCTCACCACTGCTATTCAACATAGTATTAGAAGTCCTAGCCACAGCAATCAGAAAACAAAAAGAAATCAAAGGCATCCAAATCAGCAAAGAGGAAGTCAAACTCTCACTCTTTGCAGATGATATGATACTGTATGTGGAAAACCCAAAAGACTCCACCCCAAAACTGCTAGAACTCATACAGGAATTCAGTAAAGTAGCAGGATATAAAATCAATGCACATAAATTAGTTGCATTCCTATACACCAACAACAAGACAGAAGAGAGACAAATCAAGGAGTCTATCCCATTTACAATTGCACCCAAAACCATTAGATACCTAGGAATAAATCTAACCAAAGAGGCAAAGGATCTGTACTCAGAAAACTATAAAATACTCATGAAAGAAATTGAAGAAGACACAAAGAAATGGAAAAACGTTCCATGCTCATGGATTGGGAGAATCAACATTGTGAAGATGTCAATGCTACCTAGAGCAATCTACACATTCAATGCAATCCCCATCAAAATACCATCCACTTTTTTCAAAGAAATGGAACAAATCATCCTAAAATTTGTATGGAACCTGAAGAGACCCAGAATAGCCAGAGGAATACTGAAAAAGAAAAGCAAAGCTGGCGGCATCACAATTCCGGACTTCCAGCTCTATTACAAAGCTGTCATCATCAAGACAGTATGGTACTGGCACAAAAACAGACACATAGATCAATGGAACAGAATCGAGAGCCCAGAAATGGACCCTCAACTCTATGGTCAACTTATCTTTGACAAAGCAGGAAAGAATGTCCAATGGCAAAAAGACAGTCTCTTCAACAAATGGTGTTGGGAAAATTGGACAGCCACATGCAGAAGAATGAAACTGGACCATTTCCTTACACCACACACAAGAATAGACTCCAAATGGTTGAAAGACCTAAACGTGAGACAGGAGTCCATCAAAATCATAAAGGAGAACACAGGTAGCAACCTCTTCGACCTCAGCCGCAGCAACTTCTTCCTGGAAACATTGCCAAAGGCACGGGAAGCCAGGGCAAAAATGAACTATTGGGATTTCATCAAGATAAAAAGCTTTTGCACAGCAAAAGAAACAGTCCACAAAACCAAAAGACAACCGACAGAATGGGAGAAAATATTTGCAAATGACATATCAGATAAAGAGCTAGCATCCAAAATCTATAAAGAACTTATGAAACTCAACACCCAAAGAACAAATAATCCAATCAAGAAATGGGCAGAAGACATGAACAGACATTTCTCCAAAGAAGACATCCAAATGGCCAACAGGCACATGAAAAAGTGCTCAACATCGCTCGGCATCAGGGAAATCCAAATCAAAACCTCAATGAGCTACCACCTCACACCCGTCAGAATGGCTAAAATTAACAAGTCAGGGAATGACAGATTTTGGCGGGGATGTGGAGAAAGGGGAACCCTCCTACACTGTTGGTGGGAATGCAAGCTGGTGCAACCACTCTGGAAAACAGTATGGAGGTTCCTCCAACAGTTGAAATTAGAGCTACCGTTCGATCTAGCAATTGCACTACTGGGTATTTACCCCAAAGATACAAATGTAGGGACCCGAAGGGGTACGTGTACCCCAATGTTTATAGCAGCAATGTCCACAATAGCCAAACTGTGGAAAGAGCCAAGATGTCCATCGACAGATGAATGGATAAAGAAGAGGTGGTATATATACACAATGGAATATTATGCAGCCATCAAAATGAATGAGATCTTGCTATTTGCAACGACGTGGATGGAACTGGAGGGTGTTATGCTGAGTGAAATAAGTCAATCAGAGAAAGACATGTATCACATGACCTCACTGATATGAGGAATTCTTAATCTCAGGAAACAAACTGAGTGTTACTGGAGTGGT
>NW_027397064.1:109976928-109982377 GCF_003265705.2 Callorhinus ursinus
TTTTTTTGTATTGTTCTGTTTTTGTTTTCTTTTTCTTTCTTTTCTCTTTCTTTTTTCTTTCTTTCACTTTCTTTTCCCCTGGTTTCAGGGCTTTTCTGATTTGTATAGAGTATATTTGCTGGGGACGTTGTTAACCTGTTAGCATTTTGTTCTCTCATTCATCTATTCTCCTCTGGACAAAATGACAAGACGAAAAAAAATCACCTCAGCAAAAAGAACAAGAGAGTACTGTCAGCCAGGGACCTACTCAATACGGACATTAGTACGATGTCGGACCTAGAGTTCAGAATCATGACTTTAAAGATACTAGCTGGGCTTGAAAAAAGCGTGGAAGTTATTAGAGAAACCCTTTCTGGAGAAATAAAAGAACTAAAATCTAACAAAGTCGAAATCAAAAAGGCTATTGATGAGGTGCAATCAAAATGGGGGCACTAACTGCTAGGATAAATGAAGAAGAAGAGAGAATCAGTGATATAGAAGACCAAATGATGGAAAATAATGAGGCTGAGAAAAAGAGAAACAACTACAGGATCACAAGGGCAGAATTCGAGAGATAAGCGATACCATAAGACGAAACAACATTAGAATAATTGGGATCCCAGAAGAAGAAGAGAGAGAGAGAGGGGCAGAAGGTATATTGGAGCAAATTATAGCAGAGAACTTCCCTAATGTGAGGAAAGAAACAGGCATCAAATCCAGGAGACACAGAGAACCCCTCTCAAAATGAATAAAAATAGGTCAACACCCTGACATCTACTAGTAAAACTTACGAGTCTCAGAGACAAAGAGAAAATCCTGAAAGCAGCTCGGGAGAAGAGATATGTAACCTACAATGGTAGAAATATTAGATTGGCAACAGACCTATCCACAGAGACCTGGCAGGCCAGAAAGGACTGGCATGATATCTTCAGAGCACTAAATGAGAAAAATATGCAGCCAAGAATACTATATCCAGCTAGGCTGTCATTGAAAATTGAAGGAGAGATAAAAAGCTTCGAGGACAAACAAAAACTAAAGGAATTTGCAAAGACGAGACCAGCCCTCCAAGATATATTGAAAGGGGTCCTCTAAGCAAAGAGAGAGCCTAAAAGCAGCATAGATCAGAAAGGAACAGAGACAATATACAGTAACATTCCCCTTACAGGCAATACAATGGCACTAAATTCATACCTTTCAATAGTTACCCTTAATGTAAAAGGGCTAAATGCCCCAATCAAAAGACAGAGGCTATCAGATTGGATTAAAAAACAAGACCCATCAATATGGTGTCTGCAAGAGACTCTTTTTAGACCCAAAGACACCCCCAGATTCAAAGTGAGGGGGTGAAAAACCATTTACCATGCTAATGGACACCAAAAGAAAGATGGGGTGGCAATCCTTATATCAGACAAATTAGATTTTAAAACAAAGACTGTAATAAGAGCTGAGGAAGGACACTATATCCTACTTAAAGGGTCTATCCAACAAGAAGATCTAACAATTTTAAATATCTATGCCCCTAACATGGGAGCAGCCAATTATATAAGGCAATTAATAACAAAAGTGAAGAAACACATTAACAACAATACAATAATAGCGGGGGACTTTAACATCCCCCTGATTGAAAAGGAGAGATCATCTAAGCAAAAGATCAATAAGGAAATAAAGACTTTAAATGACACACTGGACTAAAATGGACTTCACAGACATATTCAGAACATTCCATCCCAAAGCAATGGAATACACATTCTTCTCTAGTGCCCATGGAACATTCTCCAGATTGATCACATCCTAGGTCACAAATCAGGTCTCAACCGGTACCAAAAGATTGGGATTATTCCCTGCATATTTTCAGACCACAATGCTTTGAAACTAGAACTCAATCACAAGAGGAAAGTCGGAAAGAACTCAAATACATGGAGACTAAAGAGCATCCTACTAAAGAATGAATCAGTCAACCAGGAAATTAAAGAAGAATTTAAAAAATTCATGGAAACCAATGAGAATGAAAACACAACTGTTCAAAATCTTTGGGATGCAGCAAAGGCAGTCCTGAGAGGAAAGTATATAGCAATACAAGCCTTTTTCAAGAAACAAGAAAGGTCTCAAATACACTACCTAACCGTACATCTAAAGGAGCTGGAGAAAGAAGAGCAAATAAAGCCTAAACCCAGCAGGAGAAGAGAAATCATAAAGATCAGAGCAGAAATCAATGAACTAGAAACCAAAAGAACAGTAGAACAGATCAGCGAAACTAGGAGCTGGTTCTTTGAAACAATTAACAAGATTGATAAACCCCTGGCCAGACTTACCAAAAAGAAAAGAGAAATGACCCAAATCAACAAAATCATGAATGAAAGAGGAGAGATCACAACCAACACCAAAGAAATACAAACAATTATAAGAACATATTATGAGCAACACTATGCCAGCAAATTAGATAACCTGGAAGAAATGGGTGCATTCCTAGAGATGTATCAACTACCAAAATTGAACCAGGAAGAAATAGAAAACCTGAACAGACCTATAATCACTAAGGAAATTGAAGCAGTCATCAATAATCTCCCAACAAAGAGAAGCCCAGAGCCAGATGGCTTCCCAGGAGAATTCTATCAGACATTTAAAGAAGAATTAATACCTATTCTCCTGAAACTGTTACAAAATTTAGAAATGAAAGGAAAACTTCCAAACTCATTTTATGAGGCCACCATTACCTTGATCCCAGAACCAGAAAAAGACCCCATCAAAAAGGAGAATTACAGACCAATATCCTTGATGAGCATGGATGCAAAAATTCTCACCAAAATACTAGCCAATAGGATCCAACAGTACATTAAAAGGATTATTCACCATGACCAAGTGGGATTTATCCCTGGGCTGCAAGGCTGGTTCAACATCCGCAAATCAATCAACGTGATACAATACATTAACAAAAGAAAGAACAAGAATCATATGATTCTCTCAATAGATGCTGAAAAAGCATTTGACAAAGTACAGCATCCTCTCTTGATCAAAACTCTTCAGAGTATAGGGATAGAGGGTACATACCTCAAGATCATAAAAGCCATGTCTGAAAAACCTACAGCAAATATCATTCTCAGTGGGGAAAAGCTGAGAGCTTTTCCCCTAAGGTCAGGAATGCGGCAGGGATATCCACTCTCACCACTGCTATTCAACATAGTATTAGAAGTCCTAGCCACAGCAATCAGACAACAAAAAGAAATCAAAAGTATCCAAATTGGCAAGAAGGAAGTCAAACTCTCACTCTTTGCAGATGATATGATACTGTATGTGGAAAACCCAAAAGACTCCACCTCAAAACTGCTAGAACTCATACAGGAATTCAGTAAAGCGCCAGGATATAAAATCAATGCGCAGAAATCAGTGGCATTCCTATACACCAACAACAAGACAGAAGAGAGACAAAATACAGAGTTGATCCCATTTACAATTGCACCCAAAACCATAAGATACCTAGCAATAAATTTAACCAAAGAGACAAAGGATCTGTACTCAGAAAACTATAAAATAGTCATGAAAGAAATTGAAGAAGACACATTCTTTGGACACGAAAGACACGGAAAAACGTTCCATGCTCACGGATTGGAAGAACAAACATTGTGAAGATGTCAATGCTACCTAGAGGAATCTACACATTCAATACAATCCCCATCAAAATACCATCCACTTTTTCAAAGAAATGGAACAAATCATCCTAAAATTTGTATGGAACCAGAAGAGACCCCGAATAGCTAGAGGAATGTTGAAAAAGAAAAGCAAAGCTGGGGGCATCACAATTCCGGTATTCCAGCTCTATTACAAAGCTGTCATCATCAAGACAGTATGGTACTGGCACAAAAACAGACACATAGATCAATGGAACAGAATCGAGAGCCCAGAAATAGACCCTCAATTCTATGGTCAACTAATCTTTGACAAAGCCGGAAAGAATGTCCAATGGAAAAAAGACAGTCTCTTCAACAAATGGTGTTGGGAAAATTGGACAGCCACATGCAGAAGAATGAAACTGGACCATTTCCTTACACCACACACAAAAATAGACTCCAAATAGTTGAAAGACCTATACATGAGACAGGAGTCCATCAAAATCCTAAAGGAGAACACAGGTAGCAACCTCTTTGGCCTTAGCCGCAGCAAATTTTTCCTAGAAACATCGTCAAAGGGAGGGAAGCAAGGGCAAAAATGAACTATTGTGATTTCATCAAGATAAAAAGCTTTTGCACAACAAAAGAAACAGTCCACAAAACCAAAAGACAACCGACAGAATGGGAGAAGATATTTGCAAATGACATATCAGATAAAGGGCTAGTATCCGAAATCTATAAAGAACTTATGAAACTCAACACCCAAAGAACAAATAATCCAATCAAGAAATGGGCAGAGGACATGAACAGACATTTTTCCAAAGAAGACATCCAAATGGCCAACAGACACATGAAAAAGTGCTCAACATCACTCGGCATCAGGGAAATACAAATCAAAACCTCAATGAGATACCACCTCACACCAGTCAGAATGGCTAAAATTAACAGGTCAGGAAACGACAGATGTTGGCAGGGATGTGGAGAAAGGGGAACCCTCCTACACTGTTGGTGGGAATGCAAGCTGGTGCAGCCACTCTGTAAAACAGTATGGAGGTTCCTCAAACAGTTGAAAATAGAGCTACCATTCGATCCAGCAATTGCACTACTGGGTATTTATCACAAAGATACAAATGTAGGGATCCAAAGGGTATGTGCACCCCAATGTTTATAGCAGCAATGTCCACAATAGCCAAACTGTGGAAAGAGCCAAGATGTCCATCGACAGATGAATGGTTAAAGAAGAAGTGGTATATATACACAATGGAATATTATGCAGCCATCAAAAGGAATGGGATCTTGCCATTTGAAATGATGTGGATATAACTGGAGGGTGTTACGCTGACTGAAATAAGTCAATCAGAGAAAGACATGTATCATATGACCTCACTGATATGAGGAATTCTTAATCTCAGGAAACAAACTGAGGGTTGCTGGAGTGGTGGGGGGTGGGAGGGATGGGGTGGCTGGGTGATAGACATTGGGTAGGGTATGTGCTATGGTGAGTGCTGTGAATTGTCCAAGACTGTTGAATCACAGATCTGTACTTCTGAAACAAATAACGCAACATATTTTAAGAAAAAAGAAAAAGAAGAAGATAGCAGGAGAGGAAGAATGAAGGGGAGTAAGTCAGAGGGGGAGACGAACCAGGAGAGATGATGGACTCTGAAAAACAAACTGAAGTTTCTGGAGGGGAGGAGGGTGGGGGGATGGGTTAGCCTGGTGATGGGTATTAAAGAGGGTATATTCTGCATGGAGCACTGGGTGTTATGAATAAACAATGAATCATGGAACACTACACCAAAACAAATTATGTAATATATGGTGATTAACATAACAATTAAAAATTTAAAAAAAGAAAAAAAAGA
>NW_027397064.1:109982477-110025048 GCF_003265705.2 Callorhinus ursinus
GTGGTGGGGGGTGGGAGGGATGGGGTGGCTGGGTGATAGACATTGGGTAGGGTATGTGCTATGGTGAGTGCTGTGAATTGTGCAAGACTGTTGAATCACAGATCTGTACTTCTGAAACAAATAACGCAACATATTTTAAGAAAAAAGAAAAAGAAGAAGATAGCAGGAGAGGAAGAATGAAGGGGAGTAAGTCGGAGCGGGAGAAGAACCATGAGAGACGATGGACTCTGAAAAACAAACTGAGGGTTCTAGAGCGGAGGAGGGTGGGGGGATGGGTTAGCCTGGTGATGGGTATTAAAGAGGGCACATTCTGCGTGGAGCACTGGGTGTTATGCACAAACAATGAATCCTGGAACACTACATCAAGAACTAATGATGTAGGGGCGCCTGGGTGGCTCAGTTGGTTAAACGACTGCCTTCAGCTCAGGTCATGATCCTAGAATCCTGGGATCGAGTCCCACATCGGGCTTCCTGCTCAGCAGGGAGTCTGCTTCTCCCTCTGACCCTCTTCCCTCTCGTGCTCTCTATCTCTCATTCTCTCTCTCTTAAATAAATAAAATCTTTAAAAAAAAAAAAAGAACTAATGATGTAATGTATGGTGATTAACATAACAATAAAAAATTTAAAATGACATAGAAACATATTTGTTTGCAAATAATACAGTAAGAGCAGAACAAAGAAAAAGGATACAAGAAAGTTTGCAAGAAAGGGACATACAATTATTGACAAATAGAAACAAAAAGGCAGAATTTAGGCAATGTTTTAGGGCCAAGTGTCACCAAGATATGAGCCATTGATATTATTACCTGATAATGAAATTCAAAGCATTTAAATTATAAACAAATTATTGTATCTAAGTATTAGAAAGATAAAGTACATGTACTTATCCTTATATTTTCAAATACAACCAAAAAAATCCTCGAGTCTATATAAAACAAACATAAGAATACTCTGAAAACTATAGAGTAGAAGGATAACTGTTAGATACATCAGCATCCAAAGAGTAGCAGTGGGTGGTGCCAATGGAAACCGAGCAGAGAACTGGAACTTCCATCCTATATGTGTGTAACAAGGAAGCAACTCCTTCACCTGAAAGAGCTGTGTCACAGGAGGCCTGCTAAAACAAGATTTAAAATATCCACAGACAACTTATACATCCAAAATGCACAGATTATAGTTAAAAATCACTCATCATACCAAGAAATAAGATCTCAAACTGAATCAACAGATGCCAACATTAAAAGAGCACAGCTATTAGAATTATCTGACAAAAATTAAAATAGACATTAAGAAAAAATGTTTTTTAGCAATTGAGAACATACTTGGAACAAATAAAAAAGCAGAAATTCTCATAAATAAAATAGAAAATCTCAGCAAATAAATAGAAGATATGAAGGAGAACCAAATTCAATCTGTAGAATTGAAATATGCTATAACTGAAATAAAACCTCAAAGGAGGGCACAGAGGCAGAAAGGAAAATACAAGAGAAACTTAGAGGTAGAACAACAGAAATTACCCAGTCTAAACAATCACTTAAAAATAGCCTGTGCAAAATGAACAGAACTTCTGGGGCCTGTAAGGCTATAAAAAAAGTTGTTTTTTTTTTGTTTTTGTTTTTGTTTCATTTTTTTATCATTAGAGTCCCAGAAAGAAAGAAGAAAGAGAGTGGGGCTTAAAGGTATTTGAATAAATAATGGCTAAAGATGTCCTAAATTTGACCAAAATATAAGTCTACAGATTCAAGAACCTAAACATACTTCAAATCATATAAACCAAAAGAAATCTCCACTAAGACACATCCTATTAAAACATCTGAAAACTGAAGACAAGAAAAAGTCTTGAAAGCAGCAAAAGAAAACATAAAAGTTACCTGGAAAGGATAAACCAATTCAAATGACAGTACATTTCTCATTAGGAACACAGAAATGGCACATTTTTCAAGTACTGAAAAAACTGCTGAGGTGCCTGGGTGGCTCTGTCAGTTTAGCATCCGTCTCCAGGTCAGGTCAGGATCTTGGAGTCCTGGGATCAAGACCCACAATGGATTCCCTGCTCAGCAGGGAGGCTGCTTCTCCCTCTGCCTCTGCCCCTCCCCCTGCTTGTGTTCTCTCTCTTACTCACTCTCAAATAAATAAATAAAAAATCTTAAAAAGAAAAGAAAACTGTCAATCCAGATTTCTGGATTCAGTAAATATATGCTTCAGGAATGAAAGAGAAATCAAGACATGAGAGATGATGGACTCTAAAAAACAAACTGAGGGTTCTAGAGGGGAGGGGGTGGGGGGATGGGTTAGCCTGGTGACAGGTATTAAAAAGGGCACGTTCTGTGTGGAGCACTGGGTGTTATGCACAAACAATGAATCATGGGACACCAAATCAAAAACTAATGATGTAATGTATGGTGATTTACATAACAATAAAAATTTAAAGGATAAAAATAAAATAAAACATCATATAAAGGAAAAAAGACATCATGAAATGAAAGGAAACTAAGAGAATTTTTCATGAGAAAATCTACATAAAAGAATGGCTAAAGAAAGATCTCTAAACAGAAAGGAAGTGATAAAAACAGGAATTTGAGAATATCAGAAAAGGAAGACAGTAAGAGAAAAGACAGGGATGAATACAATAGACTTTCTTTTTTCTTTTTGAATTTTCTTCTTGAGTTTTATAAATTGTGTTAGATGTTTGAAGGAAAATTTTAACATTGTCAGATGGGGTTCTCAATATATGTACAGAGAATATTTTATATGATTATATTATAATGGGGGAGGTTTAAAGGAACATAAATTTCCTGTAATCCATTTGAGCTGGTAAAATGTCAATACTAGCAGACTCTGACAAGCTATGTATATATAATACAATACCAATATACATACATTTATAAAAAGAAATTTGTGGGAAGCCTGGGTGGCTCAGTCATTAAGCCTCTGCCTTTGGCTCAGGTCATGATTCCAGGGTCCTGGGATTAAGTCCCGCATCAAGCTCACTGTTCCGTGGGAAGCGGGCTTCTCCCTCTCGCACTCCCTCTGCTTGTGTTCCCTCTCTTCCTGTCTCTCTGTCAAATAAATAAATAATATCTTTAAAAAATTTGTAAGGAGAGGGCGCCTGAGTGGCTCAGTTGGTTGAGCGACTGCCTTCGGCTCAGGTCATGATCCTGGAGTCCCAGGATCGAGTCCCGCATTGGGCTCCCTGTTCAGCAGGGAGTCTGCTTCTCCCTCTGACCCTCCCCCCTCTCATGTTCTCTTTCTCTATCTCATTCTCTCTCTCAAATAAATAAATCTTTAAAAAATTTTTAAGGAGACACACTTAAACCACTTAAAAAAACACTATACATAAATGAAAATTGTATTTTTAAAAATATTTAAATAAACTACAAGATGGCAATAAAATAAATAGAACAAAAAACATTAAGAACAAACAAAAGAACAAATGAAATGATAGATGTATGCCTTAAAATGGCAATAATTTCATTAAATATAAATGGCCTCCATATAGTCATTAAAAGATAGAGATTGTCAAGAACAAAAATAAGATTTATTTGTATGTTGTCTACAGGACCCTCACTTCAAATATAGTGATATCCATAGGTTGAAAGGATGGAAAAGTTACCATACAAACATCAATCATAGTTGGAGAGATAATATTAATATACAAATTTGATTTCAGAGAAAAAAATGCACAGAAAGTGGCATTACCTAATGATGAAGACCAACCCACTAAGAAGACATAGTAAACCCAAAGCGGACACACCAAACAATGAAGATGAAAATTATGCAAAGAAAAATACTTAGAAGTAAAAGAAATAGGCAAATTCACAATTACAACTTGAGACTTCAACATCTCCCTCTAAACAACTGAGAGAAAATCTACAAGTAAATAAATGAACTCAGTAACACCATCAACCAAAATGAACTAATCAACATTTATTGAACAAGATACCCCCAAAAGCAGAATAAATTCTTTTAAATAATACACTGAACATTTGATAAATATGTACTATATCTTTGGCCATAAAACAAAACTCAATAAATCAAAAAAATTGAAATCATGAGAGTTTTCTGACCATAAATATAGAAATCAATAATGGAACAATAACAAAAAAAATCTCCAAATAATTAGAAACTAAAAACCACACTTTTAGATAATTCATGGCTCATAGAGAGAGTATCAAGAGAAATAAAAAATACATTGAGCCAAATTAAAACAAAAAGACAACATAAAAATTTGAAGATCACAGATAGAGCAGTGCTAAGAGAGAAACTTATAGTGCTGAATATTTACTTTTTTTTTATATGCCAGCCTAAGGCTTGCCAGTAGCTTGATCAAATGGCCAGGACATTAGGTGTAGCCATGAGTCAGGTTTATAACTGTAGCAATTCCTATTAATGGTTGAGAGTAAAGTCTAAGACAGGGGCACATAGACAATATATCAATACCAATAAATCAATAGCAGGGGCCATAACAGAGTTTTATAGACCCAAAAGAACCTACTCATAATCAGGTTAGGTCAAAGATTCTGGTGTTGGTGGCCTCAGACCCAAAACTGGAGACCTGTTTTCCCCTTACTTTGGTGCAGGGGGTTTGTGTTTCCTGTGCACCAGCATCTAAAGGGTCCAAGAAATGCAAATTTCCCATCTCCCCATGGACTTCTAACCTTGGCATAGGACCTACGGTCTCTCCTGAGGGCAGAAGGACATCCACTTACCAATCACTAGTGTTATTTATTTCTGAACACTGAGAGGTCTGAGCAAAAGAAAATGAGTCCTTCCAACCTATCTTCAGACCCACAGGGAGAAGCAGAGGACACAGTCCTTTATCAATCATAGGATCTGCCAAAGTATAAACTTCTGTAGGGTCACCTGTCAGGATTTGATCATGAGTTTTCTGAGGTAGGGCTGGGAGTAGAGAGCCAGGAAGAGCACCAAGCTGGATAGACAGCTGTTTCCCAGCCAGGACTCCAAGGCATGGCACAGGATAGGTTCATTCAAGCAAAGCCTAGGCTTCTCCACTCAGAAAGCTATTGCAGCAGCCTGGGTTCTCTGTTTTTCTGAGAGTGACTGTCATGAGGGCAATCTGAAGGAGGGGTTTTTAGTAATGCATCTGCCACACCATGCCACTCTCTTTTACTAATTACCTCTGAAGAGCATTTAATTAATTCTCAAAGATCTCCTCAGGGTCACTGGACAAAGTGATCTCAAAGGACTCCACATTTTTCCTTCTGAAATTTCAACAATTTGCTGTCTTTCAAGGATCTGATTAGTGCCAGAGACCTGCTTAGTTTCTAAACCTATGGAAGCCCACCAACTGTCTCTGGTCCTGTCATCAGAGTGCTGCAAGCACTGGCTAGAGAGCTGCTTCCCCAGTTTTCCCTGAACTCCTCTGTGGTATCTCTAAACCAGCTCACTGGGAGAGCTTAGCCAGGGAGCTGGAGGCTAAAGAGAAGTACCAAAATTCCCCCAAAACCCAAATAACTTACATGAACAGTCCCTTAGCATCTTCCTAAGATACCCTGTGGATTCTGCCAGCACTCCCCAAGACCCATTGGCATGACTAACAAAGTGCCACATGGGATCCTCTAGCACCTTTCATGACCTATGGGCAAAACACCTTGAAAGACCTTCATATTCTTGCAAATGATCTGTTAAGCACACACCTGGAACGTCCCATTTCTCTGCTAGTAATAAGGCTACCCTATGACCCAGCAATTGCACTACTGGCTATTTACCCCAAAGACACAAATGGAGTGAAAAGAAGGGCCATATGCACCCCAAAGTTCATAGCAGCAGTGTCCACAATAGCCAAACTGTGGAAAGAGCTGAGATGCCCTTCAACAGATGAATGGATAAAGAAGATGTGGTCCATATATACAATGGAATATTACTCAGCCATCAGAAAGGATGAATACCCAACTTTTACATCAACATGGATGGGACTGGAGGAAATTATGCTAAGTGAAATAAGTCAATTATCATATGGTTTCACTCATTTGTAGAACATAAGGAATAGCATGGAGGACATGAGGAGAAGGAAGGGAAAAATGAAGTGGGGGAAATTGGAGGGGAGATGAACCATGAGAGACTATGGACTCTGAGAAACAAACTGAAGGTTTTAGAGGGGAGGGCATGGGGGGATGGGTTAGCCTGGTGGTGGGTATTAAGGAGGGCACATATTACATGGAGCACTGGGTGTTATACACAAACAATGAATCATGGAACCCTACATCGAAAACTAATGACATACTGTATGATGACTAACATAACATAATAAAATAAAATAAAAGGTGACTCATGGGATCTTCAGGTGTTTTACTATGTGCCAATTTGTCAGGAGCTCAGCTGAGCTGGAGAGAGCCAAGCCAGCAGGTATCAAAGAAATCAGTTAATATAATAAATTAAAATTAAATAATAGTCAAGTTTTTAAACACTTACTGCAATAGTATAAGCAAGAGGCTAAGCTAGAGAAAGCACTGGCTACTCCCTGCTTCATTTTCCACCATGGGACAGCACCAATGGGGGATCAGGGAGACCAGATGTTGGGATTGTCTCACTGCTAAGGGAGACCTGAACAAAAGGCTTCTGCATTTTACAAAACCAGAGGGCCCAGGGAAGATTGATGGGACACTTAGTAGTGGAAAGGACTGAGCCAGAGTGGAGCAAAAGTGTCTTCAAAATTTTTTCTCTCCTTCCCATGATAAGGAGGGCTCAGAAGTGGCACTTGAGGAAGGCATTGGCTGAAGGCCCCAGATCTGAGTGGAGGTGCCTGCAGCCTAAGAATACAGCTGTGTGTAAGAACACAGCCAGCTAGGGGCCCTGAGTCCTGAATTCAACTCCTTTTAGGGACTACACTGCATTGGCTATGCACCAAGTCTGCTGTGGGGAGAGCAGGTAAAGCCTTTTTAACTGCCTGTGCTTGGCCTGGAAAATCACACATAGGTTAATAACAAGGAGCTGGTCTCCTTAGACACTAGAAAAAAAAAAAAAGAGAGCAAAGCAAGCCTAAAACAAGGAGAAGAAAGGAAATGATAAAGATAGGAGCACATCAATTAAAATTAAAGCAGACAAACAATAGAGAATCAATGGAATAAAGTTTGGTTCTTTAAAAGGATCAATAAAATTGACAACTGGGGCACCTGGGTGGCTCAGTTGTTAAGCATCTGCCTTCAGCTCAGGTCATGATCCCAGGGTCCTGGGATCGAGCCCCGCATCAGGCTCTCTGCTCCGCGGGAAGCCTGCTTCTCCCTCTCCCACTCCCCATGCTTGTGTTCCCTCTCTCGCTGTGTGTCTCTCTCTGTCAAATAAATAAATAAAATCTTTAAAAAAATAATAAAAAAATTGGGCGCCTGGGTGGCTCAGTTGGTTAAGCGACTGCCGTCAGCTCAGGTCATGATCCTGGAGTCCCAGGATCGAGTCCCACATCAGGCTCCCTGCTCAGCGGGGAGTCTGCTTCTCCCTCTGACCCTCTTCCCTCTCGTGCTCTCTATCTCTCATTCTCTCTCTCTCAAATAAATAAATAAAATCTTTAAAAAAATAAATAATAAAAAAATAAAATTGACAACTGCTAGCAAGCATAACAATAAAAAAAAAAAGAAAACACACTGATCACCAATATCAGGAATGAAACTGGTGGTATTTCTAAAGATTCTGAAGACTTCAAAATGATAATCATGGAATACTATGAAGAATTCTATACACAAAAATTTGACAATTTAGGTGAAATGGACTAATTCTTCAAAATCTAACTCAAACTATCACAACTCACCCAAAATGAAATAAATAATTTGTATAGCTTTTAAACTATCAATGAAATTGAATTTATAAGGAAAATATTTTTCTAGGGTGAAAAAATAAAAAACCTCTTGACCTTTATGGTTTTTTAAGGCCAAATGTACCAAACATTTAAACTATTAACTCTAATTTTAAGATAAATCTTTTCTTGAAAAGAGAATAAGAGGTATCACTCCCCAACTTATTTTATTGAAACAATACTTCTCTGGTAGAAAAACCAGACAGACAGTACAAAAAAAGAAAACTACACACCAATATTTCTCTTAAATTCATGTGCAAAATTCCTCAACAAAATATTAGAAAACCAAATCCAACACGTGTGAGGAAACATAATACATGTAATCAGCTGGGTTTTATTCCAAGTATATGAAGCTGGTTCAAGCATTCAAAAATCAAGCAGTGCAATCCCTTATGTCAACAAGCTGAAGAGAAAGTATTTAATAATATCATTTGGTGAATAAGAGAATATTTTACAAAATCTAACAACCATTTATGATTTTTAAATTCTCAGGAAACTAGAAGTAGAGGGGAAACAGCCTCAACTTAATGAAGATCATCTGTAGAAAAACAACAATTTATATCATATTTAGTGGTGAAAGACTGAATATGCTTTCCTCCTTAAATTGAGAAAAAGGCAAGGATCCCTTCTCTCACCATTGTAATTCAACACAGTATTGGGAGTTCCAAACAGCACAAGACAGGAAAAGAAAATGAAAAACATATAGTTTGGAAAAAAAATTAAACTGTTTCTATTTGCAGACAAGCCAGTCTACACAGAAAATCCCAATGATTCTACAAACAAAAATGAAACTAATAAATGAGCTCAAAAAGTTTGTAGAACACATGATTAACATAAAAATTAACTATATTTTGATGAAGTTCCAATAGTTCATTTTTGCTTTTGTGTCTCTTGCTTAAGGAAATATACCTAGAAAGAAATTGCTATGGCCGATGTCAAAGAAGTTACTGCCTTTGTGCCTCTCTAGGATTTTGATGGTGTCCTGTCTCACATTTAGGTCTTTCATCAATTTTGAATTTACTTTTATCTATGAGTAAGAAAGTTTTTACACATTCTTACACATAATTCTTCTGCATGTTGTTGTCCAGTTTTCTCAGTACCATTTGTTAAAGAGACTATCTTGTTCCCACTGTATATTGTTTCCTGCTTTGTCAAAGATTAATTGACCACATACTTGTGAGTTTATTTCTGGGTTTTCTATTCTGTTCTATTGATCTATGTGTCTATTTTTTTGTGCCATTACCATGCTGTTTTGATGACTACAGCTTTGTAATACTACTTGAAGTCTAGAATTGTGATGCTTCCAGCTCTGCTTTTCTTTTTCAAGATTGCTTTGGCTATTCAAGGTCTTTTGTGGTTCCATACAATGGGAAATAAGTCAGATAAATACAAATACCATATGACCTTATTCATATGTGGAATTTAAGAAACAAAACAAAGAAGCAAAGCAGAAAAAAAAGAGAGAGGCAAATGAAGAAACAAACTCACTATAGAAAACAGACTGATGGTTACCAGAGGGAAGGTGAGTGGCGGATGGGTAAAATAGGTGATGGGAATTAAGGAGTGCACTTGTCCAGGTGAGCACTGGGTGATGTATGGAAGTGTTGAACCACTAAATTGTACACCTGAAACTAATAACTAACTGGAACTTAAATTAAAACTTTTAAAAATTTAACCATATTTTTAAACTTGCAATTAACATATTGAAACTAAAATTAAAAATATAATTTATAGTTGATTAAAAAAAGAAAGAAATATTTAGGTGTAAATCTATCAAAATACAGTCAGGACTTGTATCCTGAAAACTATAAAATGCTGATGAAAAAACAAACAAAATCAAAATAAATAGAGATGTCTTTGTTCATATCAAATAACTGTACTTCATCAAAATTAAAACTTTTCCACTGTGAACAATGCCATTAAGAGGATGAAAAGACCAGCTATAGACTAGGTGAGAATATTTGCAAAGCACATACCTGGAGAAGGATTTAGATAGAAAATATATGAAAAAAACTGAATATTAAAGAAACAACCTATCCAATTAGAAAATGGGCAAAAGATATGTAAAGACATTTCACTAAAGGGAATATTCAGATGACAAATAAGCGCAAGAAAAGATGTTCAACCTCATAGCCATTAGGGAAACACAAATAAGATCACAATGACATGTCAGTAAACATCTATTAGAACAATTAAAATAAAACATAGTGGCAATAATGAATACTGGCGAGGTTGTGAAGAAACTATTTCTCATATACTGCTGGTTGGAATGTGAAATGTTAAATCTACTCTGGAAGAGTTTATAGTTAGTGTCTTAAAAAACTAAACATAATAAACAACTGCCCGACTTGGCATTTTCCCAGAAACACAAATATCTACACATGTATACTAACAAGCCCAACTCTGTGATGACAGCTTCCAAATGGTGCACTTTCTACCCCTTTGCTTTCTGCCCCACATCTGATGAGAACTGGTGAGAAAGCCTGGGGCTCCCTCCTTAGGTCCTGCTGGGAAGTTCAGAACCTGCAAGCTTCCTTAAAGGAATACTCAGGGGGAAACCAAGAAGACCAAAAGTAAAATAACTAAGACACACCAGAAACTAATAAAAAAAATCAAAAGTGAACAAGTATAATTTAATACTGTAAAAAACAAATAATAGAAAAATAATACTATTTGATCAATAAAGCCAAAATCAGTTTCTGTGAAGATCAAGAAAATGAAATTAGCAGTTGTGATCCAATAAAGATTGAGAAGAAAGACTGAATTTAAATATTTGGATTGAGAAAGGAGACAAATAATATAGAGGCAATAAACCATAAGAAAATACAAAATATGAATGGCTTTATATATAAATTTGAAAATGTACAGAAAATGGATGTCCTCCCTAGGGGGAGAAATGATTAAAAGCAGCTCAAAGAGAAACAGAAAACTTGAAGAGACTGATTAAACTTTGAAGATATTGTAAAGATAGCTAGACTAGTACAATTCTGCAAATTAAAAAGAGAAAACCTTCACTGTTCAGCGCTAGCTCTCCAGATTACTGTTTTCTTCACAAGCCATGCCAGGCCCACATGGAAGCAACTGTGTCTAAAGCACTGATCTTGGCACCACTTACCATGTGGGTGTTTTCCAGAACAGGAAAGTGAAAATAATTGCCAATGACCAGGGAAACTGAACTACCCCAAGTTATGTCTCCTTTGAAACTGGACGATTGATTGGTGATGCTGCAAAGAACCAAGTTGCAATGAGCCCCACCGACACAGTTTTTGATGCCAAATACCTGATTGGATGTAGATTTGACAATGCTGTTGTCCAATCTGATATGAAGCATTGGCCCTTCATGGTGTGAGTGATGATGGCAGGCCCAAAGTTCAAGTAGAATACAAGGGAGAAACAAAAAGTTTCTATCCAGAGGAGGTGTCCCCTGTGGTTTTGACAAAGATGAAGGAAATAGCAGAGGCTTACCTTGGGAAGACTGTTACCAAAACAGTTGTTACAATACCTGCTTACTTTGATGACTCTCAGTGTCAGGCTGGAATTATTGCTGTCTTAATGTACTTAGAATCACCAATGAGCCAACTGCTGCTGCTCTTGCTTAAGATTTAGACAAAAAGTTTGAAGCTGAAAAGAGTGCTTATTTTTGATTTAGGATGTGGCACTTTTGATATGTCAATCTTCACTATTAAAGATGGGATCGTTGATGTAGTGATCCACAATTCATTGTTTTTGTATACCACCCAGTGCTCCATGCAGTACATGCCTTTGTGGATCACTACATCAAAAACTAATGCTGTATTTATGGTGAGTAACATAACATAATAAAATTAAATTAAATTAAAAAAAAGATGGGACCTTTGAGTCAAATCTACACCGGGAGACACCAACTTAGGCGGAGAAGACTGATTCCTTAATGGTCAACCATTTTATTGCAGAGTTCAAGTGCAACATAAGAAGGACATTGGCGAGAACAAGAAGACACCTCCATACTGCTTGCAAACATGCTAAGCATACACTTTCTTCTAGCACCCAGGTCAGTATTGAGATTGATTCTCTGTATGAAGGAATCAACTTCTATATCTTATTATTCATGCCTGATTTGAGGAATGCTGACCTGTTCTGTGGCACCCTGCACCCCATAGAGAAAACACTTCAGGATGCCAAGCTATATAAATGTCAGATCCACAATTTGTCCCTGTGGGTGGTCCTACTCATATCCCCAAGATTCAGAAACTTCTGTAAGACTTCTCCAGTGGAAAGGAACTGAATAAGAGCATCAACCCTGATGAGGCTATTGCTAATAGTGTAGCTATCCAAGCACCAACCTTTCTGGAGACAAATATGAAAATGTTCATTTGCTGCTGTTGGATGTCATTCAGTTTTCTCTTGGCTTTGAAAGTGCTGGAGGAATCATGACTGTCTTTATCCAGTACAATACTACCATTCCTACCAAACAGATGCAGACCTTCATTACCCACTCTGACAACCAGCCTGGTGTGCTCATTTAGGTTATGAAGGTGAGCATGTTATGACCAAGGATAACAACCTACCTGGAAAGGCATTCCTCAGATTGCAGTCACTTTTGATATTGATGCTAATTGCATCCTCAGTGTCTCTGCTGTGGATGAGTACAGGAAAAGAGAACAAGATTACCATCACTAATGACAAGGGCCACTTGAGAAGGGAAGACATTGAGCTGAAAATGAGAAGCAGCAGGACAAGATGTCTTCCAAGATTTCACTTGAATCTTATGCATTCAACATGAAAGCAGATGTTGAAGATGAAAAACTTCAGGGCAAGATCAATGGTGAAGACAAAAGATTCTTGACATGTGTAATGACTCTACAACTGGCTTTATAAGAACCAGTCTCCAGAGAAGGAAGAATCTGAACATGAGCAGAAAGAGTTGGAGAAAGTCTGCAACCCCATTATTACCAAACTGTACCATAGTGCAGCAAGCATGTCAGGAGGAATGCCTGGGGACTTCCCTGGTGGTAGAGCTCCTCCATCTGGTGGTGCCTCGTTTGGGCCCACCATTGAAGAGGTTGAATAAGCCAACCTGAGAATAGGTCTAACATTCTTCCACACAAAACATTTGAAGGGCCCAAATTTGTAGCAAATTCCATGGCACTTTTAAAGTTGAGCTGCTATAGTAAATAAACTGGACATTCTTGATATTTTAATATGGAATATGTGCGCAGGGAAAGGAAATAAACATTGTACTTTATAAGCACTGGGTTGTAAGTGGAAAAACAATATCTTAAATAAAACTGTATTTAAGATTGAAAAAAATAAACAGAGAAAACAAACATATCATAGAAGGTGAAAAATAACTACCAAAATTCAACCTACATTTCTGAAAAGAACAACAAACCCTAAACTACAGGTAAGCCAGAAATAAACTGATAAACATTTTCTCCAAGAAATCTAAGGAAACATCATAATTAGTGACCAAATACCAGGGCATTCCCATGAGACAGTTTTAAGATAAGAATTTGTTCTTCTACTCTTATTCATTCATTGCTACTAATTCTTATTGTACTGAAAACTCTTGCTAATATATTCAGCCAACTAACCAAAATTTAATATTAGAAAGAAAAAATCAAAACTGTCTTTTTTTTCTTTTGCACATAGTAAGGTAGTTTATTTTAAACATACAAGGTATTCAGTTGAAAAATTAGTGAACTAACATGAGTTGAATTAAAGATGTTAAATCAAAATTAACAAAAACTAATAATGAAATTTATGATGTAGCAGCACAAACCAATAATAAAATTCTCTAGAAAAAAATATTCCCCATTCACATTAGTGAAAATAAAGACAGGTGAAAAACAAACCTCATACATATATCAAGATAATCAAAAAAATTGTACCAAAGATTAAGAAATCTGAACAAACAGAAAGCCATACAATGCTTTTGATTGGGAAAGCTCTACATTATGAAAATATTGGTTCTTCTCCATTTAACCTATACATACAGAAAGTCCCAATCAGACTTTTAGTTTCAAATAGTAGACTGAGTACATGCATTTATATCTTCTCCTTCTTGAGGTTTCGTTTAAATGATAGCAAAGCAAGAAGATGCAAGAAGACACTGCAAAAAAAAATAGAATTTAAGTTAAAGACAGAGGAAAGATAGAAGAATGTTCACAGCTTGGGAGAGACATGGAACTTCTGAGTGGTGCCAATCTGCCCTGCTCAACCCCGAAGGGTTTTGCATTTGGTGGCTATAGGTCTAATGGAGGGAAAATAGAGAATGAAGTTTTGTGTGTGGAGTAGTGGCTCTCATCACCACACCATCACCCATAAACAAGAGAAATACACAGGAGTCTCAGTAGCCAGACCAGCTCTCTCCAGGCAGAAAGGTGAAAAGTTATAAAGAATTTGAACACTCTTGGGGAGAACTAGAGTGCCTGATGAGGCTGTTAGAAGTCCTGAGAAAAGCATGCAATGATCTGGCCCTGCTCCCTCCTCCACCCAATAAAGCTGGCTGCCCCCCAACCTGCTCATTTCAAGGTAAAGACCTTCAGTGGACAATCCCTATCCATGTGCACATGCTCCCAACCAGGTTTACCATTCTTCATTCTTAAATATGAAATGAAACATGACAACCAAGGAAACCAGACATTTAAGAAAAGACCACTGATGTACACCAAGAGGCAGAAAACCATGGTTGCACACAGAAGATGTTCGATGAATATTTGCTGAATAGTGACTGGCCAAAAGAAAAGTTACAAAAACTGACAGTGGAAGAAATGTAATTCAGGAAATGGAAAATAAATTAACATATAAAACAAGAAGTCTAGTATTCTTGGTGAAGTTTGGAATTATATTCCTCCCATAAAACAGGAACAAGTTATTAAAGTAAGATAGACAAAAGGAAGGAGTAAAGAAGAAAGGAAGGAGGAAAGGTAGGGAGGTAGAAAGGGAGGGAGGAAGGAAGGAAGTCTGATGGAAAGGGAGGAGGAAGAGAGTGAGCTAGAGAGAAAGGAAGAGAGAGAGAGAAAGGCAGACAGAAAGAAAGGAAGACAGGAAGAGGAAGGAAGAAACTCTTAAGATTTTTTTAAATGCAGTTTCCCACCCACACTGCCCCCAAAAAACTTCAAAGATACAATGAAGGAAAGCAAACAAAATGTTGGAAAAAAGAGGAGATAAAATACATAAGAAAAGGTCAATTTTGAGGATTCATGGTGGGCACATAGTTCATTTTTCTAGAGGAGTTCTGGAGTTATAAAGGAGTGTGCCCTACAATATGGGCAGATCCACATTCTAGAGTGTGCACATGAACACACAGCACACATGCACATACATGTACATACATGCACGTGCTCGTGTTCATGTACATATGTACCCATACCTGCATGCATGCATGCACACATGTTGGCACCCATGCACACATGCAGCTTCATTGCTAACCCCCTTCCCCAGATGGCTGTTTTCATCTGGTACTTTAGATGCAGATTCTCACTACTCCATGATCTCAAATCCAACCTAGAAGGATGGATAGGGCAGAGTGTGTGCTGCAGAAGCATGTGCACCCTGATTTGAGGGTGGAGGCTCTATGAGTGGGCAAGAGTAAGGACATGTAGGTATATCCAGCCACATGCTTCAAGTGGTTGCTAATGTGGCACTGATGCTCTGCTTCTGATTTAAAAATAAGCTTGATTTCTGCATCCACCGTTTGGTTACATTTAAGTGGATCTTCTGATTGAAACTGAGATCTAGCACCCCTAATTCACTTCCACCCTCCTAAGCCCAAAAGTATTTCCACCAAGCCCAACATCACCCAACCTGGCTAAATGGCAGCTGTTCATGTCTCTGGATATTCATGTCAAAAAATATTAACTTTGACACTTTGACCATTCTCAGAAGTTAACTTTAAAGTTATCTATGAAGGAAGTTAAAACCATAAAATTCTGGAAATAGATGTAAGAAAATGTCTTCATGGTCTTGGGAGTAGGCAAAAATTTCTTAGAAAAAGTGTGGAAAACATTTATCAAAGAAGAAAAAATAAAATTTACTTCATCAAAATTTAAAATTTTACTTGTCAAGTACACCATTTACAAAGCAAAAATACAAGCATAGACTGAGAAAAAAATGTGTGCAACAAATACATCTAACAAAACTTTTATTCAGAATATATAAAAATGGGGGCACCTGGATGTCTCAGTTGGTTAAGCATCTGCCTTTGGTTCAGGTCATCATCTCAGGGTCCTGAGATCAAGCCCCAAGTGTTGGACTCCCTGCTCAGTGGGGAGTCTGCTTCTCCCTTTCCCTGTGCCCCTCTCCCAACTTGTGGTCTCTCTCTCTCTCTCTCAAATAAATACAATCTTTAAAAAAAAGAATATGTAAAAATGTACAACAATCAATGAAAATGTACAACTGAATACAAAAATTAACAAAGAACTTGAACAGACATTTTACAGAAGAAAATATCTGTAAGGCTAATAAACATATGATTAGATGTTCACATGAATTAATTAGTTATCAGAGAAATGAAAGAAAAATGAGACAAAACAAAACAAACAAACAAAAAAAAACATGTTGTGGTATATCACTACACACTCACTGGAATGACCAAAATTAAATAATCCAAATGTTGGGAATGGGTCAAATGAACCTCTCATACGCTGCTTTTCAGATTGTAAAATGTGTAATAATATTGAGAAACTGACAGTTTTAAATAAAGTTTAACCAATTTTTACCCCATGTTTCCCACAATTCCACTTCTAGATGAATACCTATATTAGTTTTCTAGGGTTGTCATAACAAAGTATGATAAATTGGGCGGCATAAACAGAAATGTATTTTTTCAGAGTCCCAGATGCTAGAAGTCTAAGATCAAGCTATTAGCAGGACCATGTTCCCTCTGAAAGCAGAATGGAAGGAGCTCTTCAGGACTTTCTCCTAGTGTTTGGTAGATCCTTGGCTTGTGGCAATTCTCCAGTTTTCTCATGTCATTCTCCCTGTTTGTGTACCTATGCCCAACCCCTCCCTTTTTTTTTTATAAGGACACCAGACATATGGGATTAGGCACCACCCTGCTCCAGTTATGACCTTATCTAAACAAATTATAAATGCAGCAACCCAATTTCCAAATAAGGTCACATTCTGAAATACTGGGGGTTAGGACTTCAACAATATGAATTTTGGAAAACACAATTCAAGCTATAGCAATACCCAACAAAAGTGAATATGTATGTTCACCAAAAGTCACATATAAGCCCATTCATAGCAGTTTAACTCGTAATAATCAAAACTGAAAATAAACCAAATGTCCAACAAAGAATGGACCAAAAAAATGTCATACATTTATGGGCGCCTGGGTGGCTCAGTTGGTTAAGTGACTGCCTTTGGCTCAGGTCATGATCTTGGAGTCCCGGGATCGAGTCCCGCATCGGGCTCCCTGCTCAGCAGGGAGTCTGCTTCTCCCTCTGACCCTCTTCCTTCTCATGCTCTCTGTCTCTCATTCTCTCTCTCTCAAATAAATAAATAAAAAAGTCATTTTAAAAAAGTTTTTAAAAAAAGTCATACATTTATACAATGGAGTATCAAATGATGATTAAACAACAAAACAAAACAAAATGATTGCTACACTTAACAATAGGGTTGACCCTCAAAACATTATACACAGCCCCCTTTGTCCATGGGGCATTCTTCCCAAGACAACGACCTCCAATGGAGGCCTGAAACTGCAGATAGAACCAAACTCTGAATATACTATATTTCTTCTTATACATGCATGCCTATGATAAAGTTTAATTTATAAATTAGGCACTGCAATAAAAGTTACATGAATGTGGTCTCTCTCTCCCTGTCAAAATATCTTATTGTCTTATAGTCATACTTCTTCCTGTGCTTATGTAAGATAATAAAATGCCTGTGTGATGAAATGAAGTGAGGTGAATTATGTAGGCATTGTGATATATGGTGAAGCCACTATTGACTTTCTGACAACACATCAGAGAAGATCCTCTGCTTCTGGACCATGGTTGACCTCAGATAACTGAAACCATGAAGAGTGAAACGGTGGATGGGATGGGGGGGGAACTATTGTATAAAGCAAAATAAGCCAGACCAAAGAGGTCATACACACTGATTCCTTTTTTATAAAGTATATATGAACTATAGAACCTTACATCAACAAGTACACTGTGATGGAAGCTGGGAAGTAATAACCCATACTGTGGAGGTAGGGTGGCAGTGAGTATTGACAGGGAGAGGCATGAGGGAACTTTCTGAGGAGAGGAAACATCCTGCCTTCGTCTGGGAATTGGTTACTCCCTCCAGAGCACATGCAAATGTAGTCCAGATGTGATTGAAATGCATTTTACTCCATATATCATATCTAGGGAAGACTTTAAGAAAAATAACAAAAACTGTACAGAGGGACTGGTATGCTTTAACTCAGAGTCTGCCATGTTGACACGATTTTGCTAAAATGTTGATAAAAAATAGTTTATTTGGAGGATGCTTAATAAAAGCTACCTAGTAGGGGCTGGTTAATCCATAGCCCCCAGGTCTAGGCAAAATAAACCTGGGAACACATTCTCTTATGTTCTAATATTGCAGGCCCTGAACCAACAGAATTTAGTGATTGGATAACTGCATCATCTCATGAGTGCCTTTTACTTCATGCTTCTGAATAGTATAAGCAAGGATAGGAGAGAAGATGAAGAAAGAGAGGGTAAGGGAGAGGGATAAAGAGGAAATTAAAAAGAAAGATATAGACATAATTATTTTTCCTGCATACCCTAGTAGACACATTGATAACACAAGAGATAACCCACTGCCTGAAGTGGGAGGCAAGTAAGTAGAGAACCAGGTCACATTTCAGGGCTTTCACCCAAAACAAGACCACCTGCAGTATTTACAGAAGAGTGAAATAATTGACCTTAATATTGATGATGCTTGAATTCCTAATCTTCTGTTTCCTGTTTGAGAAAACAAGAGTATGGATATATATATATATATATATATATATATATATATTTAAATATTTATTTAAAAATTATGATATTAAAAATTATATATTTAAAAATATATAAATATATAAATATATTAAAAATATTAATATATTTAAAGATTACTCTTGTGCCATAGAGAGACATTTTTTATAAGGAATTAAATGGGAAAAAAATCACATACCCAATAAATCCCATTGCTTGAGATGTGTGTGTGTGGGCTTTTCTACATGAATGATGCACAACTGTTTTCTGAAATGTGGGATTATGGAGGCCCCTTAGCCAAGCCAGTCCATCCATTACTCAGTGGGAGATGCAACCTCAGGCCCCTATCCACTGAGACACAAAGGAATCTAGAAACCATCTGATTTTAAGCAGGAGTTCTTTCTGCACTGACCCAGAGGGATGGTGCCCATCCCAGAGGGGTAGGATTGAGAAGGCTGGGATATCCCTTGGCACTCAGACTGAGGTTCAGTAGTTATGATGCTAGAGTATTCTCTGTCCCTCAGAGCTAAAACCACCTACCCATAGGTCCTAGTTAAGCCACCTGCATCTAGTGCCCCTTTGTCATGATTGTTCTGGCTTTTTTATTTGCCACTCCTCACCCCCAGACTCTACCCCTTGCTGCCTGATCTGCATCTCTGGAGGCTGATACACAGAAACTTATATTATTATTATTTGCCTCTGTAAAAGCATTTTTTCTGACCTCTGCACTTGTTCAGTGTCTTCCTTCATTTGAGGGTAAGGGCCACATGACAAGGATTATGCTTATTTCATTTTCTACTATATGTCCGAGGCCTAGAACAGCAATGCATAGGATGCAGTAAATGCTCAATAAATGTTTGTTGAATAAATAGAAGAATAAGTAAATAAATGAGGATGTAAGTGAATAAGGCAGGAAAATGTATTTGGGGCCAATTCTACTAGTGACACAAGAAATAAATCGAATTCTTTATACTCAAATTATAGTTATATGAAAAGCTAATTTAAAAAGCAAGGCAGAAATAATAAATGCAAAAGCAATGGGGAAATAGAAAATTACCATTAGAACAGCACAGTAATAATTGCTCCAGGTAACTGATGAATGCTAAAATTAGTGGGTGGTACATTAAGGAGAAACAGGAGTTTGCATAGCCTCAAAGTATCTCCTGCAAAATATTTAATTACTGTGCTGGCTTTCACATACATTTATAAATTCTTTTATACTATTCCTTCTACAAGGTAAAGCTCATTTCACTTCCTGTTGAGTATGGGCTGAAGGTAGTTTGTTGCTGTTAATGGGTAGAATAGGGTCTCTCAGCCCTCACTCTTCTCTGTTGTAGTGGCTACTCTGTACAATATAAGATGTTCAGAAGCATCTCTCACTTCTACCCACTAGATGCCAATAGTACTGTCCTCTCCCATCTGTAACAACCAAATATGTCTCCAGACATTACTGAGTATTTCCTGCAGCACAAAACCACTACTGGTTGAGAACCATTAAGGTAGGGTATGGAAAAGGGAAAAACTGCCAAAAACCACCAGAACTCAGCCATCAACATTAATATCACCAGCGACAAATTGTGTTGACATTAGGTACTCCCTGATATGATGAGATGAGAAAGACAAACAGTCTAATATTAGAATGTATCAAACAAACCCAAATTGAGGTAGCTTCTGCAAATATATCTGACAAGTACTCTTCAAAAGTGGCAAGGTTGTGAAAAACAAGAAAAAAATGAGGGATAAAAATCACAGATTGGAGAAAACTTAGGAGACATAATGATTAAATGTAACATGGTATCTTGGACTAGAGCATGTAACAGAAAAATATACCTTAATGCAAAAACTGGCAAAATCTAAATAAGTCTGTAATTCAGCTTATAGTGTTATACTGATATAAGTTTATTAGTTTTGATAACTATACCATAGTTAGGTAAGATGCTAATGTAAGGGAAGGAAGGACATACAGGCACTGTCTGTATTAACTTCACAACTCTTCTGTAAATCTAAAATTATTATAAGGTAAGGTCAAACAATGAAAAACCAAGTAAGGTAGTGAGTACTAATTGCAAACAACTGGTAAAGAACACTATTCAATCTTTCTTTCAATATGCTCCTTTACTTCAGCACCTTTTCCCTGGGCCTATATTTCTGGTACCCTTTGCCAGTCCAAATTCATAATTCAGCTTATACTTGGAGTGACTTCTGGGTTCTATATTTTATTCCAGTTCCAGGACAGCCTCACTTGTTAGGTAAACAAGATGATAAAATTTCTAGGCCTCAGGCTGAGAAAAATAGCTTGGGCAAAGTTTCCTCTAACTCAAGTTCAATTGATGGAAATCTCTTGGAAGTAAATTACTTCCATTTATCCCAAATTTCACTGTCTTTCCAAATGCCTACCTGATGCTGCAGGCCCTCTGAGAATGGAGTCTCATTGGTGGAAACGCTTATGTTGTTTTGAATTTTCTCCTGGAGTGATACCATTTGTGGACAGGCTGACCAATGAGATTTCCTGAATTAAGATAAGGCACTAAGCTCTTCCAGTTGAAGAGTTATCTGTCCCATAATAGGAAGTGTAGGAAGTCTCACTAAGGCCAGGTCAGGGCTGGGGAAATGCACTACACCTTCAGTAAGGGCAATGAGTACACAACAAAACTGTATTCATTTTGATGGAAAAAATACTAGCCATGATTCCAAAGCCTCCATTTGGTTTCCCAAGAATTATACTCGCAGGGGGGCCTTGACTGGTCCCCTCCTGGGCTGGATCATACCTAGAGGCTGTGGAACCTTAAATTCAATATCTTTCCTCAAGTCCCTGCTAGAGGAAGACTTGAATAATGTGTTCTCAAACTGTTTGTGCTCCTTTGCTCCAGCACACTGTCCCTCATGAGCAGGAGAAGAAGAGCATAGACATTCTTGCTCCATACTTTATTATGTCTCTTTGGAGATAGTGGTGTTTACCTGAGGTTAGGGAACCCCTGCCTTTTCTCTTAGGAGCCACATGGAGGAAGGATAGGTGTATAACCAACATTTTGTGCCTGGCAATCTTCAACAAAAGGGATTCTTAGGGGCTATCAAAGGACTCATGGAGTTATTAGTCCAAGGATGGCTGATTTGTTGATGTAGGAGATCTATGATTTTGGTCCATTGAATTTGGGCATGTGAATGTTTAAATTATGGATATTTCTAGCTAAAATAATATTGACTTTTTTTTTTTAGAAAAGGAAAAGATAAAATTAACTACAACGTCAAAAGTCTGAGCATAAAATGGACCCTAACAGAAGCCATTGAGGAAAAAGTCTTCGAGATTTGATTTCAAAAATATTAAGAATTTGGGTACTGTCGGGTGCCTGGGTGGCTCAGTTGGTTAAGTGACTACTTTCAGCTCAGGTCATGATCCTGGAGTGCCAGGATCAAGTCCCGCATTGGGCTTCCTGCTCAGCAGGGTGTCTGCTTCTCCCTCTGACCCTCCCCCCTCTCATGTGCTCTCTCTCTCTCTCATTCTCGCTCTCAAATAAATAAATAAAAA
The DNA here is from genome assembly GCF_003265705.2 of Callorhinus ursinus. NCBI lineage: Eukaryota > Metazoa > Chordata > Mammalia > Carnivora > Otariidae > Callorhinus > Callorhinus ursinus. Next base: position 110,004,757 of record NW_027397064.1, read on the forward strand.
ATCTTTAAAAAATTTGGGTACTGTCAAAGGCATCATATAAATTGTTAAGTGACCACATGGGAAAAAATAGTGAAAATTTATGTGATGAACAAAGAGTTAATATTCATAGTTGTAGGGAGTGCCTATATCAATGAAAAAAGAAAAATTAATAGAAGATTTTGGTAGTGCCTATGAATGAGCTATTTACATATTAAAAACACAAATCATCAATAAACATTTAAAAATATACAACTTCATAAATAATCAAATAAAATTTAAGTAAAATAATATTTAAATAAAAATTTAAACTGCAATGGGATTTTTTTCTTGACTCAAAAGACAAAAACTAAAAAGAATACCGATATCAATTTAGTATTGGCAGGAAAATTGGAGCTATTACCTATTTTTGGCAGAAGGATAGATCTCTTTAAATTAAAAGTTATGTACTCTGTACAAAAGTAAATTTACACAAATACCTTGAAGACAATTTGCCAAATTGATCAAAACTTAAAATTTGCATGTCTCTTACACTCAACATTTCTACTTACACCAAGGAGCCTTACAGATAAATTTACACAAATATATACAAATGATAATAAAACCAACACCAAAGAAAGCCATAAGACTTAAATAAATGAAAATGTATATAACAATTTGAAACAATGGCTGATATTAGCAAATATACATTGTAAGTTACTATTTTTATTTTTACAAAGATGTTAATTTTAGTGAGGATTATAGTAATCAACAAAATTAAAATCTGTTTATCATAAGAGACTGGTTAAATAAATCACACTATATCCACATTGGTACCTGATTGCTGATCTAAAGGTATTTGTTGAACAAATGAATACTTCTCGTTGTCTTTGGAGATTTGGCTTCACAGAGTGGTTTTGTGCAAATTCTGGATGATTCTTGAATATCTGTTGGTCTTTGCTTTAGAGCATCAGTGTTTACTTGCCAGTTCCCCCTGCCACATGCTGTCTTCAGACATTGCTTGGGAGGCATATACAGGCTGCACAAGGGCAGCCAGAAGGCTTTCTGCTGGGTTTGGGGACCCCCCTGCCCTCAGGAGTGATACCACCTACCTGAACCACAATCTTGACTCATCAAACCCACACACAACACCTCAGTGTTCTGTGGAGTAATTGCAGTGGTCCCCAGATTCTCTACAGAGGATGGCAGCTACCTGGCTAGACACTCTCAGGGTTATCTGTCCCACCTCCTACTTATCACTGCCACTGGCTCTAAGCCATAATCTCTGTCACTTCTGTGGCAGTTGCTCAGTGTTCACATATTGGAATGTAGATTCCTATGCATGTTTTGATATAAAAGATCTGACTTGTTTCCTATTTTTCGTGTCCTGTTTGCCGGGGCATGCTTTTTGTTTTCCAGAGCTATCACTGATTTAATGATTCCAAGTGCTGAGAAAAAAGGAAGGAAGGTTTTCTTAAGGATGGCTGAATAGCATCTGTGGAATGTAGGTCTAGTCTTTGGGCAGTTTCATATCTACCTATTATCCTATCTCTGGCAATATCTATTGATTATCAAAGTTTGGTCCAGGAAATATTAAGTTCCCCCAAATACTTTCAGTGGATCCATGAATTCAAAATCATTTTTATGATAATGCCAAAGAGGTGTTTTTAAAAATATATATACACTTTTTTTTCCACTGCCATTCTCTCACAACTGTACAGTAGGGTCTTCTAGAGGCTATCTGTCATATGGTATCACCATAGATTGCATGCAGAACAAGCAAAATTCAGCTGTCTTCTAGTAAGCCACACATTAAAGAGATTTTCAAAACAATGAATTGATGCCAATTTTCTCACTACATTTTTTTCTTTTGAAGAATATTTTAGTTAATTTTTTTAAAACAGAATTTATTTTATTATCGAATGTGTTTATTATTTTAAAATAAATAATATATTAATACATGTCAGACATAATTTCTAATACAGAAAATATGGATAGACAAGATCTTAGGTGTGCTCAGGAATTTTGCAAAGAGTAAAGGGAACTTGTGACAAAAGTTTTAGAACTACTTCTCTGGAGAATTGTTTTAATTCTTCCTTGAAAGTGAGCTGGCAGTGTTTGTTCCCAAGTGCCAAGAAGTTATCATCTACCTAGTCCAGATGCTGTGTCCCACACTTTGGTTCTACCCTGTTAGCTGATGCCTGCCCACCATGTCCTGCTATCTGCATGTCTTTGATTGACATAGCCCACCTACCGCCTCACTAGCATGGTAAACTAGCACATTGCTCTTCTCTGATTTACGTTCTATCAGATATTTTTGCCTCTCCTGCCTGAGAATCTTTTTCCCCCTCGAAGTCTCTGTGGTTTTGCTACTTAACTATTTATCTCTGCTTGGGGTTCAGAAAGTCAATAAAATGCAGTAAAGTACATAATTGATTTTAGGAATACTGGAAAGCCTCATGTCCACACCCATTTCTTATACATTATTATATCTTCTTGATGATGCTTTTCAATTCTTTTTTAAAAAGAATATTAAATTATTCACAATACATAAATAATTATGCATTTTAACTTTACATTATATATGGAATAATAAAATAATAGTTTTGAAATAATACATACTCCTATAACTAAAGATAATTTACATAAAATCTTAGTCACTTCTTCAAAAATACATTTAGTGATTTTAATTTTATAAAACAGGTAACACATTCTCACAGTATGAAACACATTCCTACAAACATTTTTGTTTCATAATACATAATTTCACAAGTATATCAGAAGTTACATATTGGTTCTTACCATGGGCATTTTTGATGCTTTTATTTGTTTTCCTATTATGAATCAAGCTGTACTTAAAATCTTTGTATCTTAACTTTTCTTCAAAACCATGATTATTTTCTAAGAATAAATTCCTAGAAATTGAAATATTAGCCCATAAAGCACAAAAAATGTTAAAGTTCTCCAATTTGGGGGCAACTTGGTTTCCAGGAAAGTTGTACCAACACACACTCACTTTAGTAGCATATGAGAAAACTCATCTCCCTGGACCTCCTCAGAATTAAATAGTTTGATTTTAAAAATCCAATTTGGTTGGAAAAAGATGTATTTCTTTGTTGTTTAAGTTTCATTCTTTGGTTACTAGTATGATTGAACATTTTCCTCAATGACCTTTCTATGTTTTTTTTTTTTGGTCTGGTTTGTATATCTGTGACCATCCTGCCTATCCATTTTAAGCCTATTTTCTCACTTAGATTATTTTTTCCCATGCTATCCATATCTGTCCACCTGCATTGGTTTGATAGGACTGTAACAAAGTGCCATAAACTGGGCAACTTAAGAGAAACACATTGTCACAGTTCTGGGGTTGGAAATCTGAGATCAAGCTGTGGGCAGAACTGGTTCCTTCTGGGGCTGTAAGGGAGACTCTCTGTTCCAGGCCTCTCTCCCTGATTTGTAGATGGCCATCTTTTCCCAATGTCTTCACACTATCTTCTCTCTCTACACAGTTCTGTTCAAATTTCCCCTTTTCATAATGACTTCAGTCATTTTGCACTGGGGCCCACTTTAATTACCTCATTTTAACTTAATTACTTCTATAAAGACCTTATCTTCAATTAAGGTCACATACTTGGGTACTGGGGGTTAGGACCTCAACCTATGAAATTTGGAAGGACACAGTTCAATGTGTAACACCATCCTTGAGCTTGAGCTTTGTCTTTATTTGTGATTATTTTCTTAGATTAATTTCTTGAGAGTAGAGATAAAGACTATAAATTTTGCTGCATACTATCAAAGTGATAGCTTGCCTTTCTTTAAGAGAAATAACTCATTTACAGTTGGAGATGAGACTTTATAAGAAGCATCTTTAGTCCCCTGGCAAGAGTAGAATTAGTAACATAAAAGGAGGAATAAGAAACCAAGGGCACTGCCTTGTCTCAGGTCATATCCTGGTAGGGGAGGAGGAAAGATGAAGGCTCTGGGTTGCAGAGGGGTTTGGAGCAGATCCATGTGGACAGAGAATAGCCAAGGAAACAAAACTACCAGGGCAGATTCTGCCTAGTTTTATTCACCTTTCCCTAAGGGAGATCTCCTACTCAAGATTTGAGGTCTGCTGCAAACATTTATTCTGACAGACTATAGTCTGTCCTTACTGAAAGCCATGGAGAGAAGGTGTTTTCTTCAAGGGCTGGAAAAGTGGGCCTGGGGGAGTCTGGCAAGGAAATGGAGCCTCCAGGTAAAGTATCAACTCCTGCTGGCAACAACCATCTCTGAGGAACATGCACTGTCTGCTTCACCCTGCAGGTGTATCCTGTGTCCTGCTCATTTTACATCCATTTTCCAGTGGACAGAATCTCATTAAGAAACAATTTAGAATAATTAGAAGCCAGTAATGAATAAAAGGTAATGAGACATTCTGCCAGTAATTTAGCAAGAGCTCTGACTTTGCTAATTAGTAAGTAAAGCATCCGCCTGAACCTGGAACTACCCAGCAGTGTGCCAGTTTTGTGGCACAGACTCAAATGGCACAGGCACATGGAGCAGAAGTCACTGGGCAAGTGACGGTCAAGTACTGTGTTCATATTCCATGGAGGTAAAATGCCAGTGCTGACAGTGCTGCAGGGGCAGAGGGAAGGCACAGATAGATCCTGATGACTCCAGATCACCAAGTCCTGACCAGGAAGAAGGCACTGTGCTGGAGGCATTATATAAATCCTTGCAGTAACCTATAAGGTACATATTGTTACCCTTCGTTTTAATATGAGGGCATTATAACTATGGAAGAAGCGAAGAGACTAAAGGGAAGAGCTACTATTAATAATCCAAACCTGTCTGATTTCAAAATCTGGAACTTCCCACTTTCTATCATCACCTTGGAAACCTTGAGACAACAATCAGTGAAGGCAAGTTCCTATTGCTGTTCTGTTTCCTTCCTAATCAATGTTGGCTTAATTGAGAGGTGCAGCTTTTTTTGCATTACTAGTGACTCTTCTCTTAAGTCATCTATGATGGTCCTAGTGGGATTTTCCCCATTTTTGAGGGGGAAAAATGCAGAGAAAAATAGATTAGCCTCATTCCAGCCAACCTGTCTTGGAAAGATCCTCCTCAGCCACCACAATGAAATGACTTTCGTTAAATGACAGTGATTAGTGCCATATTCCACAGGGATAAGAAATAGGTATGCTATCTGGACCATTGGTAATGACTAGATAGACAAGCACAACTAATGGGAATTAAAGCACATGGTATAAAACAGTAAATAATTGAACAAGAACCTATGTGAATGTTAGAACAGAAAGGAAAGAACAAACATGACTTATTAGATTACTGTGTTAGAAGCTGTGCTATGTCCTTTACATATACTGGTCTCTTTATCTTTTTTTTTTTTTGAATGATTTCCTGCCTTTATTCATCTTCCTTAATCCACTTAAAAGAATTCATGAGATTAAGCTTCAGTGACATAATAGAGTTGAATATAATATTAATTTTCACTAATTTTTATGAAGGGCAAGATCACATCTGTTTTGTTTAATACTGTATCATATAAAGGACACGCTGTTAACATTTCTAGAACTCAATGATTTTAACACTGCTACTTGCTTTCTTGTCATCCTGGGCTACTGAGCTCTTATCTCTGAGCCTCAGTTTTCTCATCTATAAAAGTGGATACAGGGGCTCCTGAGTAGCTCAGTTGGTTAAGCATCTACCTTTGGCTTAGGTCATTATCCCAGGGTCCTGGGATCCAGCCCCACATCCTATAGGGCTCCCTGCTCAGCTTTGCCCTCTCCCCCCTGCTAGTGCTATCTCTTGCTATCTCTCTCTCTCTCTCTCTCAAATAAATAAATAAAACATTTTTAAATGTTTTAATGGATACAGGATAGTGACATGTTTTAGGTATTCAATGAATATTCTGTCTCAGAGTCCAGACAATTGGCAAAGATAATCTAATAAGGATTTATGGATCCATCTACCACTGAATATGTGACTTAGACCCAGTTACTTGACTTCATCTATATGTCTTAAAGAAGCTGTGGGGTCTCTTTGTCTTTTTAGAAACTTTAGCTCTGTTGGCTCAGTGGATCCTTCTCAAACTTAAAAGCTTTTACCCCATTTTCAACTCCTGAGAACCATTCCATAAAGTAGAGACTAATACTGAACAAGATAGAAGAGAGCAGAGATATTGACTGACTGTTTATTTAAATGTCAGCCATTTAGTGCCTTCATATTTGTTCCACAGACTTTCCATCAAGAAAAAGTTCTGAACTAATGTGGTATTGGGTGAGAAGAACAAGCAAGGTACTTGAAGAGATTGTGGCCTTCACTCGGTTGACTTCCTTATGAGATGGCAGCAGCACTCCATTGCAAATGTTTTTCCTACTTAGCCTATACTTGATCAATGCTCACTGAGCTCCAGGCTCTGGCCTAACTGCTCTGCCAGACTAGGTGTGGCTGCTCTGAACATGGACATCTCCTCTACTGGCCAAAGTACAAGCCTCTGCTTTCCAGTTAATAAAATGTCAGTTACTTTTAGTTTCTCACCACTTAAAGTTGAGTGCAACATGCTAATTTATGCAATCCCTCTGACTGTCTAATTTTTCTTAATACTAATGTTCAGTCTCCCAGCTCCTATCCCCTCCTCCTGAATCCCTAAGAAAGTATCCAGGTTTATAAGGCAGGGAACTTCTACATCTTCATGGTGATATGAGGAAGGGGAGGGGATAAATGATCTCTAAGTGATATGCCTTTTTCTCCTATTCCTGGCATGACCTGATAAATTCTGAAGATCCAGCTTTAGCGGGGTGGACTTGTAGACCATTTCTCTGCCAAGAGAGTGCTCCAAAAGGGTCTCCCTAGCTGTTTTGGTTCCATCTGGGAATTCACCAGCTATATATTTCAACTTCTCACCAGCCCCTCCTTCCAGCTTGATGCCTCAGTGAATCACTCTCCAGCTTCTGCTGCAGGGTCAAATCCTCAGCTTCAGTGGATCCCACAGCAAGACATGGTTGTATTTCGAAGAGGGGGCTACAACAAATTCAGAGGACACATGGTAAGACCATGGTGCACTCCCTTTCTGTGGCTGTACCCCAAGCTTTGCAAAGGGCAGCTAAAAGGCTCTCAGAGCTTCAAGATGCATCCAAGAGACTCTTCTCATGTTCTAACACATCTCATCCTCTCTAGGAACTAATTATATTTTCAAGTATCAGGAGAGGAGGTATGTAGCTAACTACAACCTATGTGAATGCTAGCAAAAGTCTCAGTTTCTAATTCTCATATATTAATATAGAATGCCCTATATAAAGCCTTTTTGACTTCCTCTGGTAGAGGCTTAAAGATCACAAACTGAGTTTTGTCCTGGAGCTGACTCCTTAGTCAGCAAGACTCAATAAAGCCTTAAGAATGAATAGAGTATCTTCTACCACATGTTCTTCATTGGGGCCACTCCATGAGTTTTAGTGCTCCCCACCATATGAGATTTTATTCTCACAGAGGAAAGATGGGATCAGATCAAGTTTCACACCAGGTTCCAAGCAGCCAGAGATTGGCAATGTTGGGTCTAGGCCCACTGATGGAGATATGAACAAGTTACTACAGCAGGACTTTCTCCAACCCCACTTCCACTAGAGAACTGATGTTTGTATATTGAAGCTGAATCTTCCTAAATTCTTTACTACTGTTGAAAATTTTGGAAATCTAATGTGTTCGATGGTCTTTATTTCTTCTATTTTTCAGACCCCATTATTCTGATAATCTATCCTCTGTTATTCTTGTGACCCCTTCCTTCTGATTCCAGCTTTCTTGGCCCAGAAAAGTATGTTTAAACAGATCCTTGGCGATCTCACTAAATCCCATCATTATACAAGGTTTTACTTGGATACCCTAAGGGTACAGTTAGGCATAGGGATTGAATAAACTTTCTAGGTCTCAGAGCAAGAGGGATGAAGCAAAGGCAAGTTCCTGGTTCTCAACCAACATTTGTCATCCTACCAAGCTGTCATCCTGACAATATCTACCATGCTTCCATTCTGCATTCCTTTTTCAACAGCTTCTCCAGTAACTAGGGCATTTTTATATTAACATTATCAAAATATTAATATGCTTTCCATCAAAAGCTTTATGATAATTAAATTGAAGAAAGGGAAAAATAAACAAAGTTTGTCATATAAAGTAGTGATCCAATGAATTTATTGCATCAAGTAGATCAATTACAGCATTGCCAAAGATCAAAGTCACCTGAAATTGCTGTTTCTACCTATTGACAATGATTTTTGCTAAAGTAAATTTGGTGGTAAAAAGCAATATATTGGCATAATAGTTCAATAAAGATAAAAGTTCTGATTGTGAAAAATAATTTAATGCAACAGTCACAATAACACATGGAGATAAAATATTGTTTTCTCTAAATTTGTAAGATGGAACCATGCTCAAAGCTTCACGGCAGAAAGGCATCCAAAATAGTGGTACAAAGAACTCAGGGAAAACTCTGCCCCAGATAGGTACCTACTAAGCTCATAAAAATTAGGAAAGTCAATCATTCAAAGTCTGTGAAGATTGATCAAAGGCTTACAGCAAACTGAGAAACATTTATTCAACAAAATTTATGGCAACTCAAGTCATAACAGTGGATGGCTATGGCATTCATACTAGAGACTACACTCACCTCCTTCCCCAGCTCTTCCATGTTGTGATAGTGGGCTTTGCAGCTAAGTAGCAGTTTATTTCTGCACACCCCCCACCCCAGCTTTCTAGAAGCCAATAAGTATCAAGTATTGAGTATTGTTCTGACATTTTTTTAAAAGATTTTATTTATTTGAGAGAGATAATGAGAGATAGCACGAGAGGGAAGAGGGTCAGAGGGAGAAGCAGACTCCCCGCTGAGCAGGGAGCCCGATGCAGGACTCAATCCCGGGACTCCAGGACCATGACCTGAGCCGAAGGCAGTGGCTCAACCAACTGAGCCACCCAGGCACCCTGTTCTGAAATTTTCTGGGTGAAATTTCAGGTGCAACTTGCATAGGGCAGGTGCTGGTGGAGGGGGTAATCCTCCCTTATTACATTTTCCACAGTTCCCATGCTGCAAAAGACCTACACTGAGGGTGTGGTAGCAGTCAGGTGGTAATGACTAGTTTTCCACCCCAATTCCCATAAGTAGGAAGGATCTGGACAGGGCAATTTGTGAAGAGTTCAGTCCCCTTTTCCATATAGTTTATATTATGGGAGAGCTTCTGTCATGCAGAGTTGACAGAAAATGGCAAATATCTGTCCCCAGCTTCCTCAGATGAAAAAGCTATTCTGGATAGATTAGAAAGCTGAAAAACCACCAAATCTTATTCTCCCTGGTTCTGAGTCACAGAACATCTATTCTGGGTGGAGCTCAGTGCTGACACCTGTTTCCACCTCCCCTGGCACACATACACCATAACTCATGATTCATAAGGAGAATACAGGTGGGGCAATCAGTAGACAGCAACCCCCTCCACCAGCACCTGCCCTATGCAAGTTGCACCTGAAGTTTCACCCAGAAAATGTCAGAACAGTACTCAAGACTGTGAACAGCCCACCTCTATTAGGAGGAGGCCTGACTTAATTGTATCCAACTATGGAGCACGCTGTATCCCAGGGTATTGCTAAAGTTAGCTAGCAATTAGTGGAGCCTAACAGTTACAGGTGATACCAATAGAAGTTTATCCAGGAGGTCAGGGAAAGAGAGTCAGAGAACCCCCAAATTACTCATCTCTGCTAGTCAGGAAGGCTATGCACATTCAAGGATCTTTCATCTAAGGAATGGGTGAAAGGGAACTTTTGAGAAAAAAAAAGCCTCTAGAAGAATGTGCAGAAAACTCATAGACTCCCTCAACAATAAAATAAGTCTTGAAGCCACTTACAGATCTAATGTTAAAAGGAAAATAAATAAATAAATAAACCTTGCTAGTTCAAAGGTGTTAAGCACAACCTCTGACAAATCAGTGGCTGGCAACTAAACAGTGTTAACCAAGTGGCATATCTTAGGACCCTAGGCTTAAGATCTTTAAAAAGGAGCAAAACTTTGATCAGAACATTGGAGTCAGAACACTTGAGAGAAAATAAACTTCACAGAACTACTACAGCCAAATCATTATCATATAAGGAAGCACAACATATTAATAAGATGGGAAGAAGAGATCAGTATCTGGACTTGTTATATTTCCTAAAAGTTTTGTGTTCAACAAAAACCTACAAGACACAAAAAAGAAGAAAATGTGGCCCCTACATAGGAAGAAATAAAAACGTGCTAGAGGATTTAAAAGTAATTTTCATAATTATATTCAGAGAATAAAAGAAAGTGATGTATAATTAATTAAATGAAATTATGGTGACAGTGCCTTATCAAGTAAAGGATATCAATAAAGAGATATAAATTATAAAAGAAAAAATAAAAATTCTGCAGTTGAAAAACATAATAACAAATAAGAATTTCACTGGAAAGTTTCAACATTATATTTGGACTGCAGAGGAAGAATTAAAATATTCACAGATTGAGCTGTAAAAATTATGCAAGAAAGGAATAAGAATGAAGGAAAATAAACAGATACTCAGCAAAATATTGGACATTATTAAGCATAACAACATACAAATAGTGGGCTACCAGAACACAAAAGAAAAGAGAATTAAAAATGTTCAAAGAAATAATTGCTGAGACTATGACAAATTCAATTAATACATTCAAAAAGCTCAACACAAAGAAATCTACATAAGATACATGATAGTCAAAGAGACATCTTGAAAGCACTAAGAGAAAATGACTAAACATAAATAAGAAAATTCCAGTAAGATTAACAGCTAACTTCAAATCAGACACAATGGAGGTCAGAAATAAGTATGATGACATATTCAAAGTGAAAAAAGCAAAACAGAACAGAATACAGAAAACTCTCAACCAAATCTCTTATATCCATGAAAACTACATTTTATTTTTGGGGGGGAATTCTTTTCTTTTTTTTTTTTATTTTATATGTTATGTTAGTTACCATACATTACATCATTAGTTTTTGATGTAGTGTTTCATGATTCATTGTTTTCGTATAACACCCAGTGCTCCATGCAGTATGTGCCCTCCTTAATACCCATCATGTCAAAATAAAGACATTCCCAGGGTGCCTTGGTGGCTCAGTTGGTTAGGCAACTGCCTTTGGCTCAGGTTATGATCCCAGCGTCCTGGAATCAAGCCCCACATCAGGCTTCTTGCTTAGCAGGGAACCTGCTTCTCCCTCTCCCTCTACCTGCTACTCCACCTGCTTGTGCTCTCTCTGTCAAATAAATAAAAAATTAAAAAAAAAGACATTCCCAGATGTTATAAACTGAATATTTGTATTCCCTCAAAATTCAGATGCTGAAACCCCAAAATCCAATGTGATTGTATACGGTAATAACATTTATGGAGATAATTAAGGCTAAATAAGGTCATAAGGGTTGGGCCCCAATTCTATAGGATTAGTTTATTTATGAGAAGAGACACCAGAGAGCTCTTTCTCTCTCTCTCTGCCATGTGAGGACACAGTGAGAATGTGACCATCTGCAAGCCAGAAAGTTCTTGCCAGAAACCAACACTGCTGGATTTTGATCTGGCACTTCTAGGCTCCATAAAGGTAAGAAAATAAATTGCTGTTGTTTTAGCCACCCAGTCTGTGGTATTTTGTTATGGCAGACCAAGGTGACTAGTACCCCAGCTAAACAAATTCCAAGAGAATTTGTTGCTAACATACGTGCCTTATAAGAAGTACAGAGAAAATTATTCAGGCTGAAAGCAGGTGATAAAAGAGAGTGATTTGAATCCACAGAAAACAAATAAAAAACAGAGTGCCATTTAAGATTTTTATGAAGAAAATTATAAAATTCATTATAATTTCATATTTCTCCTTTGTTTCTTAACATCTTAAAAACTTTATAAAACAATGTGTATATTATTGTATTATGTATCTACATCATAGTAATACAATATATTAGAAAATAACACCACAAAAGGGGGATGGGACCAAATGTGTATTGAAGGAAGGAAAAGACAGGAAAAGGTAACACAAATTCTAGTTAAGAAATGAAAAGAATATTACAAATTCTCTATCTACTATAGACATTCTTTATTCCTCCACCTTCCTTTAAGAGATATGATTAAATTCATAATAACTATATATTAAATAATTTATAACATATACTAGACAAAGTAATTAAGCAAGAAAGAAACAAAAAGGAGAAAGTTAATAGAGCTATATAGGGATAAAATTTGTTTTTTTAATTTTTTATTATTATTTATTCATCTGAGACAGATACAGAGCAAGAGAGAGAGAGAGCAGGAGCAGTGGGGAGAGGCAGAGGAAGAGGGAGAAACAGATTCCCTGCTGAGCAGGGAGCCAGATGTGGGGCTCGATCCAGGACCTGGAGATCATGACCTGAGCTGAAGGCAGATGCTTAACCATCTGAGCCACCCAGGCACCACAAAATTTGTTTTTTTAATAATTGAAATTAAATTAATGGAAATCGGACATAGATTCTGATAAGTTAAGATATATCTCATAAGCCTTAATACAACTGCTAAAAAATTACTAAAAGTTTTAAAGTAAAAATTTATGAAGAAGTTCAAGTGTTACACAAGAAAATATCCACTTAATGCAAAACAAGGCAATAAAGGAGGACAGAGGAATTTTAAAAAGACATGAGTCATATAGAAAGCAAACAGCAAAATGGCATATGCAAAGTCCATCATATGGGTGATAACACTGAATGTAAATGGATTGAAAAAAAACAATAAAAAACAGTTTCAGACTAGGTTAACAAATAAGATCAAACCATATGCTGTCCACAGGAAACACACTTTATTTTTTTAGTGTAAATTATATTTATTTGTTCTTTACTAATGAGGTTGAACATGTTTTCAAATGTTTATAGGCAAAATAGCTTTCCTTTTCTGTGAATTGCCTATTTGTATTATTTGCCCATTTTCCTGGTATATTGTTTGTATTTTTCTTTATTGATTCATAGGGGCTCTTTGGGCTTTTTGTTTTTGTTTTGTTTTGTTTTAATTTCAGAAGTAGAGTTTAGTGATTCATCAGTGGCATATAACACCCAGTGCTCATTACACCAAGTGCTCTCCTTAATGTCCATAACCCAGTTACCCCATCCCCCCACTCCCCTCCCCTCCAGCAACCCTCAGTTTGTTTCCTGTAGGTGAGAATCTCTTATGGTTTATCTCCCTCTCTGATTCCATCTTATTTTATTTTTCACTCCCTTCCCCTATGAGCCTCTGTTTTGTTTCTTAAATTCCACATATGAGTGAAATCTTGTGATAAATTGTCTTTCTCTAATTGACTTCTTTTGTTTAGCATAATACCCTCTAGTTCCATCCACATCATTGCAAATGGCAAGATTTCATTCCTCTTGATGGCTGAGTAATATTCCATTGAATATATATCTACATCTATAGATATAGATAGATATACATTCATCTGTCGATGGGCATCTGGGCTCTTTCCATAGTTTGGCTATTGTGGAAATTGCTGCCAAAAACATTGGGGTACAGGTGCTCCTTAACATCACTATGTTTGTATCCTTTGAGTAAATACCTAGTAGTGCAATTGCTGAGTCATAGGGTAGCTCTATTCTTAACGTCTTGAGAAGCCTCTATACTGTTTTCCAGAGTGGCTGTACCAGCTTGCCTCCCCACTAGCACTGTAAGAGGGTTCCTTTTTCTTCACATCCTCTCTAACATCTGTCATTTCCTGAGTTGTTCATTTTAGTGATTCTGACTGGTGTGAAGTGATATCTCATTGAGATTTGATTTGTATTTCCCTGATGCTGAGGGATGTGGAGCATTTTTTCATGAGTCTGTTGGCCATTTGTGTGTCTTCTTTGAATAAATGTCTACTCATGTCCTCTGTGCTTTTCTTGATTAGATTTTTTTTTGGGGGGAGGCATGTTGAATTTGATAAGTTATTTATAGATTTTAGATACTAGCTATTTATCTGATAAGACATTTGCAAACATCTTCTCCCATTCAGTAGGCTGTCTTTTGGTTTTGTCAACTGTTTCCTTTGCTATGCAAAAGCTTTTTACCTTTATGCAGTCCTAATAGTTTTATTAATTACTAACAATTTCCCTTGCCTTTGAAGACATATCTAGCAAGAAGTTGCTGTGGCCAAGCTCAAAGAGGTTGCTGCCTATGTTCTCCTCTAGGATTTTGATGGATTCATGTCTCACATTTAAGTCTTTCATCCATTTTGAGTTTATTTTTGTGTATGATGTAAGAAAGTAGTCCACTTTCATTCTTCTGCATGTGGCTGTCCAATTTTTCCAACACCGTTTGGGTTTTTTTTGTTTCTTTTTTAAGATTGTATTTATTTATTTGACAGAGAGAGACACAACGAGAGCAGGAACACAAGCAGGGGGAGTGGTAGAGGGAGAAGTAGGCCTCCCGCGGAGTGGGGAGCCCAATGAGGAGCTCGATCCCAGGACCCTGGGATCATGACCTGAGCTGAAGGCAGATGCTTAACCGGCTGAGCCACCCAGGCGCCCCTCCAACACCATTTGTTGAAGAGAGTGTCCTTTTTCCATTAAATAATCTTTCCTACCTTGTCCAAGATTAGTTGACCACAGAGTTGAGGGTCCATTTCTGGCTTCTCTATTCTGTTCCATTGATTTGTGTAGGAGACACACTTTAGATTAAAATATGCAAATAAGAGGCGGAGCAAGATGGTGGAGGAGTAGGAGACCTGGATTTCGTCTGGTCTCAGAAATTCAGCTGGATAGGGATCAAACCACTCAGAACACCTACAAACTCAACAGGAGATCAAAGAAAAGAATAGCAGCAACCCTCTGAACAGAAAAGCAACCACTTTCTGGAAGGTAGGACGTGCGGAGAAGTGAATCTGAGGCGATATTCGGGAGGATAGATGGCGGGGGAGGGGACCTCCATTGGCCACTTCTGGCAAGTGATAGAGCCACGGAGCACAAAATCAGAACTTTTAGAAGTCGACTCCACTGAGGGACGTCGCTCCAGTGGCTAAGTGGGGGGTGGAACCCTCGTGAGACAGTGTGGTCTCAGGACCCTCAGGGTCACAGAAAGATTGGGGGTGCCTGAATACGGCAGAGCTCCCAGGTATCGGAGCAGGGAAGCCGGCTGCAGAGACGGAGCCGAGGCGCAGGCTCTCAGGTTGGGGTTGCCATAAACTGTGATTGGCGACAGAGTCGGGCCACTACTCCTCCAGCAGGGACCCAAAAAGCAGCAGATCAGGAAGACTCCCCTTCCTCCCCTGGGAGGAGCGGCATGGGAGTGCACCACAGGGATCTGCTAGGTTTAGAGACTCCACACAGGGTCGGTTGTCAGAGATAGAAACGCATGGTCACAGGCCAGGTGACCATGGAGTGCGGCCGGAGACTGGGGAGACAGGAGTGACTCACTGCTTTTCTCTGGGGGCACACTGAGGAGCGGGGCCCCGAGTTCTCGGCTCCTCCAGGGCAGAGATTGGGAGGCCACCATTTTCATTGTCGTCCTCCAACGCTGTATGGAAAACTTGCAGGGAACAAAAGCACCCGAGAGCAAACCCGAGCAGATTGCTTAGCCTGGACTGGGCTAGGGCAGGACAATTCCGCCTCCAGCAAAGACATTTGGGAACCACGGCAACAGGCCTCTCTCCCCAGAAGATCAGCACGAACAGTTAGCCAAGACCAAGTTTACCGATCAATGAGAACGGCAGAACTCCAGCACTAGGGGAATACTGCTCATAGAATTCATGGCTTTTTTACCATGATACATTAGTCTTTCAAAGTTAATTTTTTAACTGTTTTTTTTTTAATTTTTCTTTTTTCCTTTTTTTCAACCAACATCTTGTCAATCCCTTTAAAAAATTTTTATTTTTCATTTTTAAAGTCATATTCTATCCCTTCATAGTAGTTACCCTTATTTTTGGCATATATATATAAGTTGTTCTCTCTTTAAAATTTTGAGATATAATTTCTTCTAACATACCAAAATATAGCCTAAATCTCTACTGTATGGCTTTGTTCTAGTCTCCTGCCTGATCACATTCTCTCCCTTTTATTTCTTTCTTTCTTTCCTTTTTTTGGAATCCTCTTCTTTCTTTTTTCAAACATCTCACCAATTCCTTTTTTAAAATTTTTTAGAATTTTCCTCTTTACAGTCATATTGAATGCCTTCATCATATCAATCCTTATTTTGTACATATATAAGTCTTTCTTCCTTTAAAATTTTAGGAGGCACTTTCTTCTAACAGACCAAAATACACCCAGAATTTAGTGTGTGGCACTGATCTATGCACCAACCTGATCATATTTGATCATATTCAGTTTTTTTGTTTTGTTTTGTTCTGTTTTTCTTGTTCTTATCTTTTTTTTTCCTCTTTCTTTTTTCTTTCTTTCCCTTACTTTTCCCCTGGTTTCAGGTCTTTTCTGATTTGATTAGAGTATATTTCCTGGGAACGTTGATAACCTGTTAGCATTTTGTTCTCTCATTCATCTGTTCTCCTCTGGACAAAATGACAAGACGAAAAAAATCACCTCAACAAAAAGAACAAGAGGTAGTACCGTCTGCCAGGGACCTACTCAATACGGACATTAGTACGATATTGGACCTAGAGTTCAGAATCATGATTTTAAAGGTACTAGCTGAGCTTGAAAAAAGCATGGAAGTTATTAGAGAAACCCTTTCTGGAGAAATAAAAGAACGAAAATTTAACCAAGGTGAAATAAAAAAGGCTATTAATGAGGCGCAATCAAAAATGGGGGCACTAATTGCTAGGATAAATGAGACAGAAGAGAGAATCAGCGATATAGAAGACCAAATGATGGAAAATAAAGAAGCTGAGAAAAGGGAGATAAACAACTACTGGATCACGAGGGCAGAATTCAAGAGATAAGCGATACAATAAGACAAAACAACATTAGAATAATTGAGATCCCAGAAGAAGAAGAAAGAAAGAGAGGGCAGAAAGTATACTGGAGCAAATTATAGCACAGAACTTCCCTAATGTGGGGAAGGAAACAGGAATCAAAATTCAGGAGGCACACAGAACACCTCTCAAAATGAATAAAAATAGGTCAACACCCTGACATCTAATAGTAAAACTTACGAGTCTCAGAGACAAAGAGAAAATCCTGAAAGCAGCTCGGGAGAAAATATATGTAGCCTATAATGGTAGAAACATTAGATTGGCAACACACCTATCCACAGAGACCTGGCAGGCCAGAAAGGACTGGCATGATATCTTCAGAGCACTAAACGAGAAAAATATGCAGCCAAGAATACTATATCCAGCTAGGCTGTCATTGAAAATTGAAAGAGAGATAAAAAGCTTCCAGGATAAACAAAAACTAAAGTAATTTGCAAACACAAAACAAGCTCTACAAGAAATATTGAAAGGGGTCCTCTAAGCAAAGAGAGAGCCTAAAAGCAGCATAGACCAGAAAGGAATACAGACAATATACAGTAACAGTCACCTTCCAGGCAATACAATGGCACTAAATTCCTATCTTTCAGTAGTTACCCTGAATGTAAATGGGCTAAATGCCCCAATCAAAAGACACAGACTATCAGATTGGATTAAAAAACAAGACCCATCAATATGCTGTCTGCAAGAGACTCATTCTAGACCAAAAGACACCACCACATTGAGAGTGAAGCGGTGGAAAACAATTTACCATGCTAATGGACACCAAAAGAAAGCTGGGGTGGCAATTCTTATATCAGACAAATTAGATTTTAAAACAAAGACTGTAATAAGAAATGAGGAAGGACACATTATCCCACTTAAAGATTCTATCCAACAAGAAGATCTAACAATTGTAAATATCTATGCCACTAACATGGGAGCACCCAATTATATGAGGCAATTAATAATAAAAGCAAAGAAAACACATTGACAACAATACAATAATAGTGGGAGACTTAACACCCCCTTGACTGAAATGGAAAGATCATCTAAGGAAAAGATCAAGGAAATAAAGAGTTTAAATGACACACTGGACAAAATGGACTTCACAGACATATTCAGAACATTCCATCCCAAAGCAACGGAATACACATTCCTCTCTGGTGCCCATGGAACATTCTCCAGAATAGATCACATCCTAGGTCACAAATCAGGTCTCAAATGGTACCAAAAGATTGGGATTATTCCCTGCATATTTTCAGACCACAATGCTTTGAAACTCGTACTCAATCACAAGAGAAAAGTCGGAAAGAACTCAAATACATGGAGGCTAAAGAGCATCCTACTAAAGAATGAATGGGTCAACCAGGAAATTAAAGAAGAATTAAAAAATTTCATGGAAACCAATGAAAATGAAAACACAATTGTTCAAAATCTTTGGGAGGCAGAAAAGGCAGTCCTGAGAGGAAGTATATAGCAATACAAGCCTTTCTCAAGAAACAAGAAAGGTCTGAAATACACAGCCTAATCCTACACCTAAAGGAGCTAGAGAAAGAACAGCAAATAAAGCCTAATCCCAGAAGGAGAAGAGAAATAATAAAGATTAGAGCAGACATCAATGAAATAGAAACCAAAGGAACAGTAGAACAGATCAATGAAACTATGAGGTGGTTCACTGAAAGAATTAACAAGATTGATAAA
This sequence comes from Callorhinus ursinus, assembly GCF_003265705.2. Lineage (NCBI taxonomy): Eukaryota > Metazoa > Chordata > Mammalia > Carnivora > Otariidae > Callorhinus > Callorhinus ursinus. The sequence goes on from NW_027397064.1 coordinate 110,023,326, forward strand.
CCGCTGGCCAGACTGATCAAAAAGAGAAGAGAAATGATCCAAATCAAAAAAATCATGAATGAAAGAGGAGAGATCACAACCAACACCAAAGAAATACAAACAATTATAAGATCATATTATGAGCAACTGTATGCCAGCAAATTAGATAACCTGGAACAATTGGATGCATTCCTAGAGATATATCCACTAGCAAAAATGAACCAGGAAGAAATAGAAAACCTGAACGGACCTATAACCACTAAGGAAATTGAAGCAGTCATCAAAAAACTCCCAACAAACAAAAGCCCAGGGCCAGATGGCTTCCCAGGGGAACTCTACCAAACATTAAGAGGAGAATTAATACCTATTCTTCTGAAACTGTTCCAAAAAATAGAAATGGAAGGAAAACTTCCAAACTCATTTTATGAGGCCACCATTACCTTGATCCCAAAACCAGACAAAGACCCCATCCAAAAGGAGAATTACAGGCCAATATCCTTGATGAACATGCATGCAAAAATTCTCACCAAAACACTAGCCAATAGTACATTAAAAGGATTATTCACCATGACCAAGTAGGATTTATCCCTGGGCTGCAAGGTTGGTTCAACATCCGCAAATCAATCAACGTGATAGAATACATTAACAAAAGAATGAACAAGAATCATATGATCCTCTCAATAGATGCAGAAAAAGCATTTGACAAAGTACAGCATCCTTTCTTGATCAAAACTCTTCAGAGTATAGGGATAGAGGGTACCTACCTCAATATCATGAAAGCCATCTACGAAAAACCTACAGCGAAGAGCATTCTCAATGGAGAAAAACTGAGAGCTTTCCCCTAAGGTCAGGAACGCGGCAGGGATGTCCACTATCACCACTGCTATTCAACATAGTATTAGAAGTCCTAGCCACAGCAATCAGACAACAAAAAAATCAAAGGCATCCAAATCGCCAGTGAAGAAGTCAAACGCTCAGTTTGAAGATGATATGATACTGTATGTGGAAAATCCAAAAGACTCCACCCCCAATCTGGTAGAACTCATACAGGAATTCAGTCAAGTGGCAGGATATAAAATCAATGCACAGAAGTCAGTGGCATTCCTATACAAAAACAACAAGACAGAAGAGAGAGAAATTAGAGTCGATCCCATTTACAATTGCACCCAAAATCATAAGATACCTAGGAATAAATCAAACCAAAGAGGCAAAGGATTTGTACTCAGAAAACTATAAAATACTCATGAAAGAAATTGAGGAAGACACAAAGAAATGGAAAAACATTCCAGGCTCATGGATTGGAAGACAAATATTGTGAAGTTGTCAATGCTACCTAGAGCAATATACACATTCAATGCAATCCCCATCAAATACCATCCACTTTTTTCAAAGAAATGAAACAAATAATCCTAAAATTTGTATGGAACCAGAGAAGACCCTCAATAGCCAGAGGAATGTTGAAAGAAGAAAGCAAAGCTGTCAGCATCACAATTCCGGACTTCAAGCTCTATTACAAAGCTGTCATCATCAAGACAGTATGGTACTGGCACAAAAACAGACACACAGATCAATGGAACAGAATAGAGAATCCTAAAATGGACCCTCAACTCTATGGTCAACTAATCTTCAACAAACCAGGAAAGAATGTACAATGGCAAAAAGACAGTCTCTTCAACAAATGGTGTTGGGAAAATTGGACAGCCACATGCAGAAGAATGAAACTGGACCATTTCCTTACACCACA
>NW_027397064.1:110030048-110059701 GCF_003265705.2 Callorhinus ursinus
GAGGAGAGATCACAACCAACACCAAAGAAATACAAACAATTATAAGATCATATTATGAGCAACTGTATGCCAGCAAATTAGATAACCTGGAACAATTGGATGCATTCCTAGAGATATATCCACTAGCAAAAATGAACCAGGAAGAAATAGAAAACCTGAACGGACCTATAACCACTAAGGAAATTGAAGCAGTCATCAAAAAACTCCCAACAAACAAAAGCCCAGGGCCAGATGGCTTCCCAGGGGAACTCTACCAAACATTAAGAGGAGAATTAATACCTATTCTTCTGAAACTGTTCCAAAAAATAGAAATGGAAGGAAAACTTCCAAACTCATTTTATGAGGCCACCATTACCTTGATCCCAAAACCAGACAAAGACCCCATCCAAAAGGAGAATTACAGGCCAATATCCTTGATGAACATGCATGCAAAAATTCTCACCAAAACACTAGCCAATAGTACATTAAAAGGATTATTCACCATGACCAAGTAGGATTTATCCCTGGGCTGCAAGGTTGGTTCAACATCCGCAAATCAATCAACGTGATAGAATACATTAACAAAAGAATGAACAAGAATCATATGATCCTCTCAATAGATGCAGAAAAAGCATTTGACAAAGTACAGCATCCTTTCTTGATCAAAACTCTTCAGAGTATAGGGATAGAGGGTACCTACCTCAATATCATGAAAGCCATCTACGAAAAACCTACAGCGAAGAGCATTCTCAATGGAGAAAAACTGAGAGCTTTCCCCTAAGGTCAGGAACGCGGCAGGGATGTCCACTATCACCACTGCTATTCAACATAGTATTAGAAGTCCTAGCCACAGCAATCAGACAACAAAAAAATCAAAGGCATCCAAATCGCCAGTGAAGAAGTCAAACGCTCAGTTTGAAGATGATATGATACTGTATGTGGAAAATCCAAAAGACTCCACCCCCAATCTGGTAGAACTCATACAGGAATTCAGTCAAGTGGCAGGATATAAAATCAATGCACAGAAGTCAGTGGCATTCCTATACAAAAACAACAAGACAGAAGAGAGAGAAATTAGAGTCGATCCCATTTACAATTGCACCCAAAATCATAAGATACCTAGGAATAAATCAAACCAAAGAGGCAAAGGATTTGTACTCAGAAAACTATAAAATACTCATGAAAGAAATTGAGGAAGACACAAAGAAATGGAAAAACATTCCAGGCTCATGGATTGGAAGACAAATATTGTGAAGTTGTCAATGCTACCTAGAGCAATATACACATTCAATGCAATCCCCATCAAATACCATCCACTTTTTTCAAAGAAATGAAACAAATAATCCTAAAATTTGTATGGAACCAGAGAAGACCCTCAATAGCCAGAGGAATGTTGAAAGAAGAAAGCAAAGCTGTCAGCATCACAATTCCGGACTTCAAGCTCTATTACAAAGCTGTCATCATCAAGACAGTATGGTACTGGCACAAAAACAGACACACAGATCAATGGAACAGAATAGAGAATCCTAAAATGGACCCTCAACTCTATGGTCAACTAATCTTCAACAAACCAGGAAAGAATGTACAATGGCAAAAAGACAGTCTCTTCAACAAATGGTGTTGGGAAAATTGGACAGCCACATGCAGAAGAATGAAACTGGACCATTTCCTTACACCACACGCAAAAATAGACTCCAAATTGTTGAAAGACCCATATGTGAGACAGGAATCCATCAAAATCCTAGAGGATAACACAGGCAGCAACTTCTTCGACCTCAGCCGCAGCAACTTCTTCCTGGAAACATCACCAAAAGCAAGGGAAGCAAGGGTAAAAATGAACTATTGGGACTTCATCAAGATTAAAAGCTTTTGCACAGCACAGGAAACAGTCAACGAAACCAAAAGCCGATAGAATGGGAGAAGATATTTGCAAATGTCTTATCAGATAAAGGGCTAGTATCCAAATTCTATAAAGAACTTATCAAACTCAACACCCAAAAGCAAATGATCCAATCAAGAAATGGGCAGAAGACATGAACAGACATTTTTCCAAAGAAGACATCCAAATGGCCAACAGGCACATGAAAAGTGTTCAATGTCACTCGGAATTGGGGAAATCCAAATCAAAACCTGAATGTGATACCACCTCACACCAGTCAGAATGGCTAAAATTAATAAGTCAGGATATGACAGATGTTGCTATGATTTGGAGAACGGGGAATCCTCCTACACTGTTGGTGGGAATGCAAGCTGGTGCAGCTACTCTGGAAAACAATCTGGTGATTCCTCAAAAAGTTGAAAATAGCGCTACCCTAGGACCCAGCAATTGCACTACTGGTTATTTACCCCAAAGATACAAATGTAGTGATCCAAAGGGGTACATGCACCCTGATGTTTATAGCAGCAATGTCTACAATAGGCAAACTATGGAAAGAGCCAAGATATCCATCAACAGATGAATGGATGAAGAAGAAGATATATATATATATATATATATATATATATATATATATATATACACACACACACACACACTGGAATATTATGCAGCCATCAAAAAACAACAACAACGAAGTCTTGCCATTTGCAATGATGTGGATAGAACTAGGGGGTATTATGATAAGCTAAATAAGTCAATCAGAGACCGACAAGTATCATATGATCTCACTGATATGAGGAATTCTTAAACTTAGAAACAAACTTTGAGTTGCTGGAGTGGTGGGGGGGTCAGAGGCATGGGGGCTCTGGATGATGGACATTGGGGAGGGTATGTGTTATGGTGAATGCTGTGAATTGTGTAAGAGTGATGAATCACAGACCTGTACCTCTGAAACAAATAATAAATTATATGTTAAAAAAAAAGAAGAAGAAGCCAATAGGAAGGGAAAAATGAAGGGGGTCAGAAATAGGAGGGAGTGAAAAACCATGAGAGACTATGGATTCTGAGAAACAAACAGGGTTTTTCAGGGGAGGGGGGTGGAGCGATGTGTTAACCCAGTGATGGGTATTAAGGAGAGCACGTACTGAATGGAAAACAGGGTGTTATACGCAAACAATGGATCATGGAACACTACATCAAAAACTAACGATGTAATGTATGATGACTAACATAACATAATAAACAAAATTAAAAAAAAGCAGCACTCTGGATACTGTGAGGAGGACAGATTATACAAATGTAAGAATAATGGGCCCCTGGGTGGCTCAGTTGGTTGGGCGACTGCCTTCGGCTCAGGTCGTGATCCTGGAGTCCTGGGATCGAGTTCCGCATCGGGCTCCCTTCTCGGCAGGGAGTCTGCTTCTCCCTCTGACCCTCCCCCCTCTCATGTGCTCTCTCTCTCTCATTCTTTCTCTCAAATAAATAAATAAATAAATAAATAAATAAATAAATCTTTAAAAAAACAAATGTAATAATAAATAGCAGTGAAGAGGCAAAAGAAAATCTGAACGTTTACATGATTTGTAATAAAATTTTATATACTTTTGAAATGACAAGCTCTTAGAAGGGAGGATAAATTAGTGATTGTCATGGCTTAGGGATGGGGACAAAGATAGGTGTGTTTCTAAATGTGCAAGAAGAGGGACCACTGTGTACTGGAACCCTTCAGTATCTTGACTATAGTAATGGATACACAAACATATATAGGTGGTAAAATTAAAGTACTAAATACACGCATACATACATACATACACAAGTGCAGTAAGACTGGGAAATCTGAATAATATAAGTGAATTGTATCAAAGTAAATATCTTAATTCTGTTATACTATACTTTTGCAAAATTTTGCTCTTGGGGCAATCTGGACACAGTTTATAAGGAATCTCCCTGCATTGTTTCTTAAAACTGCATGTGAATATGCAATTATCCTAATTTTAAAAAGACATAGCCATAGTTTTCCTCCCTTTTAATCAGTCGTGTTTTGTTTGTTTGTTTGTTTTGTTTTGTTTTGTTTTTAGTCATAGAGGTATGATAGGGTTTGAAACATGCCTCCTACTGCCTCTTACTTTTATATGGCAATTCAATTCAAATCAAATTTTTAAATTTTAACAAAAAAGCCCCTATAGAGCAATATTTCTTAAGGATATTCTTTTTAAAAATTTAACAAACCAGTGACATGTAAACATTTTTATGGACATGACCAAGTGGAATTCTTCCCAGGAATATATGGCTGATTTCTCATCCAAAGTCATTTAATATTATACACAATGTAAATAAAACAAGATTTTAATAAAAAAATGACTATCTCAGTAGATGCAGAAAAATTATAACAATATCCAACATCTTTTCATGACAAAAATCTAGGAAAAGACAGAAACTTCCTCAAACTGATAAATGGCATCTACAAAAACCCACATCCAACACCATATTTAATAGTGAAGTGTTGGAACGCCTGGGTGGCTCAGTCGATTAAATGTCTGCCTTTGGCTCAGGTCATGATTCTGGAGTCCTGGGATCAAGTCCCACATCAGGCTCCCTGCTCAACGGGGAGTCTGCTTCTCCCTCTGACCCTCCCCCTCTCATGCTCTCTCTCTTATTCTCTCTCTCAAATAAGTAAATAAAAATCTTTTTAAAAATTTAAAAAATAGTGAAATACTAAATACTTTCTATCTATGATCAAAGAGAACATAAGGATTTTTGCTCTTGACTCTTTCATTTAACATTGTCCTGGGAACTTTAGCCAGGAAGAAAAAAAAAACATTCAGATTGTGTAGGAGAAAGTAAAAATATTCTACTTATATATGACATGATGTTGTAGATACAAAATCTACAGTAATCCAATGAAGATCAGTAACAATTGTTGTCAAGGATGTAGAGAAATCAGAACTCTGATACATTCCAGGAAAAGATGCATAATGGTATAGCCCCTTGGAAAGCAGTTTAACTTCCAAAAGTTAAATGTAGATTAACTACATTACCCAGAAATTTCTCTCCTAGATATATACCAAAGAAATGAAAACATATTCACACTAAAACTTGTAATGAATGTTCATCACAGCACTATTCATAATAGACAAAATTGGAAATAACTCAAATGTGCATCAAATTAAGAATTGGTAAACAATGTGGTATATCCACGCAGCTGGATATTATTTGGTAATAAAAAGGAATATAATACTGTAGATTAGAGGTTGCCTAGGTTGGGGGTTGGGGTAAAGAGCAGCGACAGCTGATGGCACCCAGTTTCTTTTGGAAGTGATGAAAATGTTCCCAAATTTTATTTCTGTGACATTTGCACAACTCCATGAATATAGTGTAAAAAAATCATTGACTTGTGTATTTTAAATGGATGAATTTTATGGTATGTTGATTATATTTTATTAAAGCTGTTAAAAAAATGGCCACCACCATTAGTTTCCATGAAAATAGCAGTGCTACTCAAGTCATTTTACACTGCCAGACAAAAGAAATTGCTGTAATGTCCTAACATTTATGTACTATTGCTCATTTTGTTCTTAACTTAGGAAATGTCCTTCAGGCTACTTCATAAAATTTACTAAGAAGCACACTTTGGCTATTATTTCTGTGGTTAAAACTTCAGGGAATGCCTATATTGAAAAGTTTAAAGTCTCCCTTGAAGTCCCAACTGTCTTTTGACTACTGTCCTGTGACCACCATGCACTCCCACATTTGACAGCTGGGAGACAAGAACTATTAACCCACCCACCCCTGATTTTCTCCAGGCCACTCTTGCTTCTGCTCTATCTGGTGGTCTTTCTTGACTCATAACAACGAATCTTATTTTGAGAGTTCCTTGGAACTATTGCCTTTTTTGGCAAGAACTCTCCATGTTTCTGATCTAGAACAAAGAGGTATATACTTCCACATTCCTTTTCATGTCACATTTCTTCCTACCTCTCTGTTATTGCCCCTCCCTGTTTTTGCCTGTTATTCTTTTATTTTCCTATCAGATTTTCTTTTTTGTTTTAGTATTAACTCAAACTTCAGTCTCATCCTGAATACTTTAGACTGCAATGCATTCTGAATTCTCTGTATTCTTATTACATCCTTTTGTATTCTACTTTTAGCATGGACCACAAACTGCTGGCTGCTTTGTTAGCACTATGCTGGGAAGATATTTGTCAGCCTACTTAACCATTTTTATTAATCTTTTCTTCTTTGTCAGCATGCAAACCCTTCTATGAACTTTCATTATTTCCATGATCCTGTATGTATCAAAATGCCCCCCAAAATCCATTACACAAAAGTTAGGGCTTGATAAATTCTAACAAATTACTTGTTACCAGTTGTTTTTTGGTCTTTATGCTCTTTGATTGAAGTACTAAATACAACCTATTAAATATGATTTTTAAAAATGTTGTTTACTCACTGCCACATCTCAGCGAATTTCAATAATTTTTCTTTGTATGTGTTTAATTAATAGACTTTTTCAGAGCAGTTTTAGGTTGACAAAATTAAGTAGAAAGTACAGTTCCCATATATCCTGTCTCCCCAAACACATGATTTCCATTATCAACATCTTACATTAATGTGGTAAATTTATACAATCAACAAGCCACTATTGATATATTATCTTTAAGTAAAGTCCATAGTCTACATTACGGTTTACTCTTTGTCTTGCACATTCTATAGGATTTGATAAATGAATGATGATATGCATCCACCATTATATTATCAGACAGAATAGTTTTACTGCACTAAAAGTTACCTATTCTCCACCTATTCATCCCCTCCTCCCTCCCCCAAACCCTGGTATTGCCTTTTTCAAAATGTCATATATTTAGAATCATGAATGAGTATGCTACATTTTCAGAATAGCTTCTCTCACTCCTTGCATTTAAGTTTCCTCCATGTATTTTCCTGGATTGATAGCTTATTTCTTTTTATCATTGAGTGATATTCCGCTGCTGGGATATACCACAGTTTGTTTATCACCTCACCTATTGAAGGATATCTTGGTTGATTCCATGTTTTGGCGATGAATAAAGCCGCTATAAACATTTGTGTTTTCTGCAGACCTGAGTGTTGTTGTTGTTGTTGTTGTTGTTGTTGTTGTTGTGTTTTTTTCTTTTTCTTCTTAATCTTAATTGGGTACATTACAAAAAGTTCAATTTCTGGATCATATCGTAAGAGTATCTTTAGTTTTCTAGGAACCTGACAAACTGTCTTCCAAAGTGTCTATACCATTTTACATTCCCATTAGTAATGTATCAAAGTTACTGTTAATCCACATCCTAGTCAGGATTTGGGATTGGAGTATTTTGTAATTTAGCTATCTAATAGGCATGTAGTAATATGAAATTATCATTTTAATTTGCAATTTTCTGATGACAGATGATATTGAGCATCTCTCCATGTGCTTATTTTCTGTGCGGTTATCTTCTTTCTTGAAGTGTCTGTCCAGATCATTTGCCCATTCTATAACTGGGTTGTTGGTTTTATTGTTGAGTTTTTTTGTTGTTTTTTTCTTTAAATTTTTTATTGTTATGTTAATCACCATATATTACATCATTAATTTGTGATGTAGTGTTCCATGATTCATTGTTTGTGCATAACAACCAGTGCTCCACCCAGAACATGCCCTCTTTAATACCCATCACCAGGCTAACACATCCCCCCAACTCCCTCCCCTCTAGAACCCTCAGTTTGCTTTTCAGAGTCCATCATCTCTCATGGTATGTCTCCTCCTTGGATTTACCCCCCTTCATTCTTCCCCTCCTGCTTTCTTCTTCTTCATTTTTTTTCTTAACATATATTGCATTACTTGATTCAGAGGTACAGATCTGTGATTCAACAGTCTTGCACAATTCAGAGTGCTCACCATAGCACATACCCTCCCCATGTCTATCACCCAGCCACCCCATCCCTCACACCCCACCCCCACTCCAGCAACCCTCAGTTTGTTTCCTGAGATTAAGACTTCCTCATATCAGTAAGGTCATATGATACATGTCTTTCTCTGATTGACTTATTCCACTCAACCTAACACCCTCCAGTTCCATCCACATCGTTGCAAATGGCAAGATCTCATTCCTTTTGATGGCTGCATAATATTCCATTGTATATATACCACTTCTTCTTTTCCATTCATCTGTCATGGCACAAATTGGCTCTTTCCACAGTTTGGCTATTGTGGACATTGTTGCTATAAACATCGGGGTGCACGTACCCCTTTGGATCCCTACATTTCTATCTTTGGGGTAAATACCCAGCAGTGCAATTGCTGGATCATATGGTCGCTTTATTTTCAACTTTTTGAGGAACCTCCATACTCTTGTCCAGAGTGGTTGCAGCAGCTTGCATTCCCACCGAAAGTGTAGGAGGCTTCCCCTTTCTCTGCATCCTGACCAACATGTGTCATTTCCTGACTTGCTAATTTTAGCCATTCTGACTGGTGTGAGATGATATCTCATTGAGGTTTCGATTTGGATTTCCCTGATGCCGAGCGATGCTGAGCACATTTCATGAGTCCGTTGGCCATTTGGATGTCTTCTTTGGAAAAATGTCTGTTCATGTCTTCTGCACATTTCTTGCATTTGTTCTTTGGGTGTTGAGCTTGATAAGTTCTTTATAGATTTCGGATACTAGCCCTTTATCTTATATGTCATTTGCAAATATCTTCTCCCATTCTGTCACTTGTCTTTTGGTTGTGTTGAATGTTTCTTTTGCTGTGCAAAAGCTTTTTATTTTGATGAAGTCCCAATAGTTCATTTTTGCCCTTGCTTCCCTTGCCTTTGGTGATGTTTCCAGGAAGAAGTTGCTGCGGCTGAGGTCGAAGAAGTTGCTGCCTGTGTTCTCCTCTAGGATTTTGATGGACTCCTGTCTCACATATAGGACTTTCAACCATTTGGAGTCTATTTTTGTGTGTGGTGTAAGGAAACGGTCCAGTTTCATTCTTCTGCATGTGGCTGTCCAATTTTCAGTTGAAGAGACTGTATTTTTTCCACTGGACATTCTTTCCTGCTTTGTAGAAGATTAGATGACCATAGAATTGAGGGTCCATTTCTGGACTCTCTATTCTGTTCCATTGATCTATGTGTCTGTTTTTGTGCCAGTACCATACTGTCTTGATGATGACAGCTTTGTAATAGAGCTGGAAGCCCGGAATTGTGATGCCGCCAGCTTTGCTTTTCTTTTTCAACATTCTTCTGGCTATTCGGGGTCTTTTCTGGTTCCATACAAATTTTAGGATTATGTGTTCCATTTCTTTGAAAAAAGTGGATGGTATTTTGATGGGGATTGCATTGATAGTGTAGATTGTTCTACGTAGCATTGACATCTTCATAATATTAGTTCTTCCAATCCAGGAGCATAGAACGTTTTTCCATTTCCTTGTGTCTTCCTCAATTTTTTTCATAAGTATTTTATAGTTTTCTGAGTACAGATCCTTTGCCTTCTTGGTTAGATTTATTCCTAGGTATCTTTTGGTTTTGGGTGCAATTATAAATGGGATTGACTCTCTTGTCTTGCTGCTGGTGTATAGGAATGCAACTGATTTCTGTGCATTGATTTTATATCTTGCCACTTTACTGAATTCCTATATAAGGTCTAGCACTTATGGGGTGGAGTCTTTTGGGTTTTCCACAATAATGTATCATATCATCTGCAAGGGTGAGAGTTTGACTTCATCTTTGCTGATTCAGATATCTTTGATTTCTTTTTATTTTCTGATTGCTATGGCTAGGACTTCTAATACTATGTTGAATAGCAGTGGTGATAGTGGACATCCCTGCCGTGTTCCTGACCTTAGGGGAAAAGCTCTCAGTTTTTCCCCATTGAGAATGATATTCGCTGTGGGTTTTTCATAGATGGCTTTTGTGATATTGAGGTATGTACCCTATATTCTTATACTCTGAAGAGTTTTGATCAAGAAAGATGCTGTACTTTGTCAAATGCTTTTTCTGCATCTATTGAGAGGATCATATGATTCTTGTTTTTTCTTTTGTTAATGTATTGTGTCATGTTGATTGATTTGAGGATGTTGAACCAACCTTGCAGCCCAGGGATAAATCCCGCTTGGTCATGGTGAATAATCCTTTTAATGTACTGTTGGATCCTATTGGATAGTATTTTGGTGAGAATTTTTGCATCCGTGTTCATCAAAGATATTGGTCTGTAATTCACCTTTTTGATGGGGTCTTTGTCTGGTTTTGGGATCAAGGTAATGGTGGCCTCATAAAACGACTATGGAAGTTTTGCTTCCATTTCTATTTTTTTGGAACAGTTTTAGAAGAATAGGTATTAATTCTTCTTGAAATGTTTGGTAGAATTCCCCTGGGAAGCCATCTGGCCCTGGGCTTTTGTTTCTTGGGAGATTTTTGATGACTCCTTCAATTTCCTTAGTGGTTATAGGTCTGTTCAGGTTTTCTATTTCTTCCTGGTTCAGTTTTGGTAGTTGATACATCGCTAGGAATGCACCATTTCTCCCAGGTTATCTCATTGCTGGCATAGAGTTGCTCATAATATGTTCTTATAATAGTTTGTATTTCTTTGGTGTTGGTTGTGATCTCTCCTCTTTTATTCATGATTTTGTTGATTTTGGTCATTTCTCTTTTCTTTTTGATAAGTCTTGCCAGGGGTTTATCAATCTTGTTAATTCTTTCAGTGAACAACCTCCTAGTTTCGTTGATCTCTTCTACTGTTCTTTTGGTTTCTATTTCATTGATTTCTGCTCTGATCTTTATTATTTCTCTTCTCCTGCTGGGTTTAGGCTTTATTTGCTGTATTTTCTCTAGCTCCTTTAGGCGTAGGGTTAGGTTTTGTATTTGAGACCTTTCTTGTTTTTTTAGAAAGTCTTGTATTGTTATATACTTTCCTCTTAGAACTGCCTTTTCTGCCTCCCAAAGATTTTGAACAGTTATATTTTCATTTTCATTGGTTTCCATGAACTTTTTGTAATTCTTCTTTAATTTCCTGTTTGACCCACTCATTCTTTAGTAGGATGCTTTTTAGCCTCCATGTATTTGAGTTCTTTCTGACTTTCCTCTTGTGATTGGGTTCTAGTTTCAAAGCATTGTGGTCTGAAAATATGCAGGGAATAATCACAAAGTTTTGGTACTGGTTGAGACCTGATTTGTGACCTAGGATGTGATCTATTCTGGAGAATATTCCAGGGGCACTAGAGAAGAATGTGTATTTCATTGCTTTGTGATCGAATGTTCTGAATATGTCTGTGAAGTCCATTTTGTCCAGTGTGTCATTTAAAGTCTTTATTTCCTTGTTGATCTTTTTCTTAGATGATCTATCCATTTCAGTCAGGGGGTGTTAAAGTCCCCCACTATTACTGTATTGTTGTCAATGTGTTTCTTTGCTTTTGTTTTTAGTTGGCTTATATAATTGGCTGCTCCCATGTTAGGGGCATAGATATTCAGAATCGTTAGATCTTATTGTTAGATAGACCCTTTAATTAGGATATAGTGTCCTTCCTCATCTCTTATTACAGCCTTTGGTTTAAAATCTAATTTGTCTGATATAAGGATTGCTAGCCCAGCTTTCTTTTGGTGTCCATTAGCATGGTAAATGGTTTTCCACCCCCTCACTTTCAATCTGGAGGTGTCTTTGGGTCTAAAACGTGTCTCTTGTAGACAGCATATCGATAGGTCTTGTTTTTTTTATCCAAACTGATAGCCTGTGTCTTTTAATTTGGGTATTTAGCCAATTTACATACAGGGTAACTTTTGAAAGATATGAATTTAATGCCATTGTATTGCCTGTAAGGTGAGTGTTACTGTATATTGTCTGTGTTCCTTTCTGGTCTATGCTGCTTTCAGGATCTCTCTTTGCTTAGAGGACCCCTTTCAATATTTCTTGTAGAGCTGGTTTTGTGTTTGAAAATTCCTTTAGTTTTTGTTTGTCCTGGAAGCTTTTTATCTTTCCTTTTATTTTCAATGATAACCTAGCTGGATATAGTATTCTTGGCTGCATATTTTTCTCGTTTAGTCCTCTGAATATATCATGTCAGTCCTTTCTGGCCCACCAGGTATCTGTGGGTAGGTCTGTTGCCAATCTAATGTTTCTACCATTATAGGTTACAAATCTCTTCTCCCAAGCTGCTTTCAAGATTTTCTCTTTGTCTCTGAGACTCGTAAGTTTTACTATTAGATGTCAGGGTGTTGACTTATTTTTATTGATTTTGAGAGGGGTTCTCTGTGCCTCCTGGATTTTGATGCCTGTTTCTTTCCCAAGATTAGGGAAGTTCTCTGTTATATTTTGCTCCAATATACCTACTGCTCCTCTCTCTCTTTCTTCTACTTCTTCTGGGATTCCAATTATTCTAATATTGTTTCATCTTATGGTATCGCTTATCTCTCAAATTCTGCCTTCGTGATCCAGTAGTTGTTTATCTCTCTTTTTCTCAGCTTCTTTATTTTCCATCATTTGGTCTTCTATATCACTGATTCTCTCTTCTGCCTCAATTAACCTAGCAGTTAGTGCCCCCATTTTTTATTGCACCTCATTAATAGCCTTTTATATTTCGACTTGGTTAGATTTTAGTTCTTTTATTTCTCCAGAAAGCATTTCTCTAATAACTTCCACCCTCTTTTCAAGCCCAGCTAGTACCTTTAAAGTCATGATTCTGAATTCAAGGTCCAACATCGTACTAATGTCCGTATTGAGCAGGTCCCTGGCTGACGGTACTACCTCTTTTCTTTTTGCTGAGGTGATTTTTTTTTTTAAAGAAAAGAGTGGAATTTAATCTTTATTTACAGGACACTGCAAGAGAGGAGATTCTACATAGAAATAAGAAACCCACTGAGGAAGAGCTTCATACAGGTTGTACAGTTTGGAACTGGTCAAGTAGAGTTTTGTTGTAAAAAGTGCTACAATAACAAAACACATTTAAAAAGAGTTCTTAGTAGAGAAACAGTAAGACAAACTTCTACCAAACAGAGTACACAACAAACAACTTTCTGCCTCAGCTGTACAATCTAAAAGTTAAAAGTCCCGGGAGTGCCATCCTGAACTTGGAACGTATAGCCTTCAGAGGTAGTTTCTGGCACAACATTCTGATCTTCCTCTTCCTCTACAGAGAAATACTTCTCAATCAAGTTTAATGAAGCTTTGTACACAGACTCATTTTCATGGTTTTGTAGAGCTTCAATTTTATCCAAACCTCCACATTCTTCAATCATTATACTAAGTTTCTCAGTTTCACCTAGTTTCTCAGCAGCCTGAAAGATGTTTGAAATGGCATCCAGAATAACCAGAATAATTTTGGTGTCTTTTGCAGTCAAGAGGTTCATCAATGGTTCTATTATGCCACAATGAACGAGGCATACAATCTGTTCAACTGTCCCACCACTTGTATAGTTGGTCACAGCCCAGACAGCTTCCTTTTGTGTCTTAAAGTCTGCCTTAGAGAGAACACCAACGAGGAATGGGACTAATCCATGATTCACAACTTGCTGTATCTGGTCCTGGCGACCAGCTGTAATGTTTGACATTGTCCACGTAGCTTCCTTCTGAATATTAGTTTTGGGGTTCGTTAGGAGGCTGGGAAAAACAGCAAGTGCTCCTGCATCTATTACAACCTGAGTCTGTTCATCCGTCCCAGTAACGATATTTCCTATGGCTCTTAGTGCAGGAGTCACAATGGGCAATTCAGTAGCTCCTAGAAGCTTCACAAGCTGGGGCACAACTCCTGTTTTCACAACCATTTCAATCCGTTCATTTGGACCATCAGTAAGGTAGGAAATGGCCCAGCAGGTATCTGCCAATACTTCTGGATCATCATGATGCAGGAGACGAACTAAGGTAGGAAGAATCTGCTCAACAGCATCTAATGGGGGTGCAGGATTCTTGTTGTGACAAAGGTTTGAAAGTGTCCAAGTAAGGTTACGTAAGTAACCACATGCTAAAGATGACATATCAGGAACTGCAAGGAGAGCCAATAGTGGGTCAACTGCACCATACTTGATAACCAAGTCTTGAAAAACTGAACCATCACCTGCAATGTTTCCTAGAGCCCATACAGCTTGTTCACTGATGTGGGCATGGGAAGATGCCAACAGAGAAATGAATGCTGGGATAGCACCTCCATCTACCACAGCCTTGGTCTGTTCTGACGTCCCAGAAGCAATGTTAGTGAGAGCCCAAGCAGATTCAAACTGAATGGGACTACAATCAGTTCTGCCCAAGAAGGACACAAATTTTGGAATCAAACCAGCCCGGATTATGTTGTCTATGGGGGGCTGTTTTTCCCTAGAAAGCAGTTTCCTAGCAGCTTGAGTAGCCTGGAGCTGGCTTTCCAAATTGTTGCTATTTATGCCTTTGACAATGTCATCAACAGACCAATTTACAGTGCCCTGGTTGTTGCGGTTTTCCTGTAGTGGAGAGGTAGCGTCATCAGGAAACGAGCTTACGTTTCTCCTTTTCAGCATCTGGTCATCCTTCTTAGCTTTCCTTAGCTCCACATTAACTTCTATTCGGCGCCGCCTCATTTCTGTACTGTCTTTCCCCTTGTTCTTGAATCTGTTAAGGCGAGCAGCTGGTGAATTAGCATTCTCGTTGGTGGACATGGTTATGAGACAAAGGGAGAAAGCTACACAGCCGGCTCAGGCTTCCACAGGAGGCGGTCCAGGGCGCGCAAGCCGCAGGACAGCTGCCCTCAAAACGTCCACCACGGATCACCCCAAAGACGGTGTGGCTCGTGCAGCCGGCCGGCGCGATTTTGCTGAGGTGATTTCTTTTGTCTTGTCATTTTGTCCAGAGGAGAATAGACGAATGTGAGAACAAAATGCTAACAGGTTAACAACGTCCCCAGTAAATATACTGTATACAAACCAGAAAAGACCTGAAACCAGGGGAAAAGAAAGGGAAAGAAAGAAAAAGGAAAGAGAAAAAGAAAAGAAAAAGACAAAAACAAAAACAGAACAATACAAAAAAAAAAACAGAATATGATCAAATATGATCAGGCTAGTGCATAGATCAGTGCCACACACTAGATTTTGGGCGTATTTTGGCCTGTTAGAAGAAAGTGCCTCCTAAAATTTTAAAGGAAGAAAGACTTATATATGTACAAAATAAGGGTTGATACAATGAAGGGATGGAAGATGACTGTAAAGATGAAAAGTATAAAAGATTTTATAAAAGGAATTGATAAGAAGTTGTTTGAAAAAAGAAAGAAGATTTAAAAAAAAAGAAAAAAAATGTGAGAGAATGTGATCAGGCAGGAGACTAGAACAAAGCCATACACTAGTGATTTAGTGTATATTTTGATCTGTTAGAAGAAACTGTATCTCAAAATTTTAAAGAGAGAACAACTTATATATATATGCCAAAAATAAGGGTAACTACTTTGAAGGGATAAAATATGACTAAAAATGAAAAATAAAAAAATGTTTTTTTAAAAAAGGGATTGATAAGATGTTGGTTGAAAAAGGGAAAAAGAAAAATTAAAAAAAAAACAGTTAAAAAATTAACTTTGAAAAACTAATGAATCATGGTAAAAAAGCCATGAATTCTATGTGCAGTATTCCCCTAGCGCTGGAGTTCTCCCATTCTCCTTGATCAGTAAACTTGGTTTTGTCTTGCTGGCTGTTCATTCTGATCTTCTTGGGGAGGGGCCTGTTGCCGTGGTTCCCAAATGTCTTTGCCAGAGGTGGAATTTCCCCACCCTTGTCGGTCCGGGCTAAGCAAGCTGCTCGGGTTTGATCTCAGGAGCTTTTGTTCCCTGCAAGCTCTCGGTACAGTTTTGGAGGACCAGAGTGAAAATGGTGGCCTCCCAATTTCTGCCTGGAGGAGCTGAGAACTTGGGGCCCCGCTCCTCAGTGTGCCCCCAGAGAAAAGCAGTCACTCCCGTTTCCCTGGTCTCCAGCCGCACTCCGTGCTCACCCGGCCTGTGACTGAGTGCTTCTGTCTCTGGCACCCAACCCCGTGTGGAGTCTGAAAACCCAGCAGATTCCTGCGGTGCACTTCCACGCCACTCCTTCCGGGGGAGGAAGGGGAGTCTCCCCAGCTCTGCCGCTTTTTGGGTCCCTGCTGGAGGAGCAGTGGCCCGACTGGGCCGCGGATCACAGTTTATGGCAATCCCGAGCTGAGAGCCCATGCTTCGGCTTTGTCTCTGCAGCTGGCTTCCCTGTTCCAATACCTTGGAGCTCTGCCACACTCAGGCATCCCTGGTCTTTCTGTGACCATGAGGGTCCTGAGACCACACTGTCCGCGAGGGTTCCACCCCCCGCTTAGCCACTGGAGCGACGTCCCTCAGCGGAGCCGACTTCTAAAAGTTCTGATTTTGTGCTCCACGGCTGTATCACTTGCCAGAAGTGTCCAACGGAGGCCCCCTCCCCCGCCATCTATCCTCCCAAATATCGCCTCAGATTCACTTCTCCGCATGGCTTACCTTCCAGTAAGTGGTTGCTTCTCTGTTCAGAAAGTTGTTGCTACTCTCTTCTTTGATCTCCTGTTGAGTTTGTAGGTATTCAGAATGGTTTGATCCCTATTCAGCTGAATTCCTGAGACCAGAGGAAATACAGGTCTCCTACTCCTCCGCCATCTTGCTCCGCCCCCCCTAGAAAGTGTATTCTAAAGAACACTAATCTTTTGAGATGTGTAACTAAAGAGTACTGGATAAGTACCCCTATTCTTCTTGGAAAGACCTATCATTACATTTTCATATTAAAGTTTCTGAGAAACTCCAAGAAAGAATGCCTAATAATTCTGCCAAATATACTCAATTGTAAAACTTCACTTTTCACTTATGATATTCCACAGACTTAGTGAACCACAAAATACACCTTCAGGAACACTTCTCGTTGTTCCTTTTAGGTCAAGAAATAAATAAGGCACATATTTTTTTTTTCTTTCTCTAGTAGATATGATTCTTCAGGTGCGTATGAAAGATCAATACATTCTGCACAGCAAACATTTTTTTCCCTGAATTTATTGGCTTATTTCCAAAACAAAGTGAAGGTCAATTCAGCTGTGATACAAATGGTGAATATTAAATTTGGTGGAATCACTTTATGGTCACCTTTGAAACACACTGGGTCCCTCCATGGTTCTCATGAAAGGGGGCTATGCAGAGACACTGAACAACCAGGTGTATCACTGAAACTTTATACCTACTCATCTCTGGGCCCTATTAGCTTCTGCAACAGGACCAGACAACTTCCAACATCATCAAGCTCTAGAACTTGATGGATCTGTCTGTACCTTCATTTAGACTTGTTACAGTAGTCCTGTCCCCACTTTGCTCTTCTTTGGTAAGTGTGTGCTCTGGGGCTGGAACTACTGGCTTCCCATCATCCAGAGAACAGTGGCAGGAAATGTCATGGGAAAACAAAAGGCTCGGATTTGAAATGCCACATTAGCTTCTTCAAAAATACTTAAAAGGAAAACTACATGTTTTTCAGGGTAACATCTTTTTTTCCCCTTTTAACTCTATAAAAACACAAGGTCCCTTATAACCTAGTGATTCTCAGTGGAATTTGTATTTAAGGAATGGCTTAAGAGTTCTTTAATGCCCTGAGGTTATCACTGAAGTATTTATGGCAAATTATAATATAAAGTAACAGCCTCACTCTGTGGCTGTTTAGCTTAGTTATAGGATCATAAAATGATAAAGTATAAAACTGGAGGGGAACTTGAAGGTCATTGGCCTGACTTTCAAAGCAAAGCAGGAATCCTCCAAGCTTTCCTGAGGAAGACTGTGTACTCTCTGCCTTAACTAATCCAGTGAGGGCAGAGTCTCAGTCTCCCAGAAGCTGGTTCTACTTTGGGGCAACCCACTCACTGTTTGGCACAGCAATGTTGTGTCCCCAAAGTCCTAATACTAAACTGCAATGATGGAGCTCACTTTAAGTTTCTTAACAGTGACCTTATTGCCATGAAAGTTAGTTGGCCATAGATATTTCCAATACCAACTGAAGACTTACCTCAAATTCTGGACAAAGAGTCACCTGCTTACCTCAGGTACAGGCTTACTCCTAACCTGGGACTTTTTATTTAGCAACATCTCCAATTTTCAATTTTTCTTCATATGCTCTAACTCATTAGTCCAAAGAATCCTGAGTAAGAAGTTAGAGCAATATTCATTGTCCTCAAGAGAAAAGAAGTCTCAGTAGAGTTGGTGATAAATCCCAAACCACACGCACCTGGGTATGACCAAGCTGACCCCAAATTTCAGGTCTTCATCATCTCACTGAAGGATTTCAGTGGTACTGCACCTACCAATGGGTTAAAATGTTAGCATGTATAAGGGTTGTCTGGTGTGCTTGTTGTAGATGTAGATTTCCAAAAGTGCTAACTCAGCAGCTCTACACCATGTGTTTTCCACAGTGCCTCATCCAAGTCTGTGGTTTGTGTCCAGGTCAGGAGGTTAGACTCTGATCACAGACAGACTCTCACTTCTCAGCAGCCTCTCTAGCAACTGTAGTGAGTATGGACCGCTATGTCTGCTATGAGGAATATATCCCATAGAGCCCCTAATAGAGGGGGTTCCGCAGTGCTGCCTATGTGTACCTATTTGAGCTTCCTAAGTAATCTATGCAAAATCCAAATATCGCTGCCCTGATTCCCATTTTACCCTTCTCTGATTTCCTAGAATCATAAAACCTCAGAATTGCAAGGAATCTTAAAGTCCTTCTGATCCAGTCAATCTTTTACTCATTTAGTTATGCTTTATTACTACAAACTATGGAACTTGCCATTTTATTTGTCTATGTGTAGTACTCTGGACACTGTTAAAGTCCTTTGAATAAGCCATAGTTGTAAACCATGAGTTATTTATCTTATAGATATTTATTGAGTAGCTCCCTATCATGTAATCAACACAGTGCAAGTCCGCTGGCCAGAATACAGCAAAATAGGCCTGTCCATACACTCTTGGAGAAACTTAATTTTAGACACCAATTTTTTTATTTTATCTTTTTTATTATTATTATGTTATGTTAATCACCATACATTATATCATTAATTTTTGATGTATTGTTCCATGATTCATTGTTTGCATATAACACCCCGTGCTCCATGCAGTATGTGCCCTCTTGAATACCCATCATCAGGCTAAACAATCCCCCAAGCCCATCCCCTCTAAAACCCTCAGTTTGTTTCTCAAGTCCATAATCTCTCATGGTTCTTCTCCCCCTCTGATTTCCCCCCTTCATTCTTCCCCTCCTGCTATCTTCTTCTTCTTCTTTTTTTTTACATATAATATATTCTTTGTTCAGAGGTACAGATCTGTGATTCAACAATCTTACACAATTCCCAGCATTCATCATAGCACATACCCTCCCCAATGTTTATCACCCAGAGACCCCATTGCTCCCACCCCTCACCAATCCAGCAAACCTCAATCTGTTTCTTGAGATTAAGAATTCCTTGTATCAGTGAGGTTATATGATACATGTCTTTCTCTGATTGAATTATTTTGCTCAGCATAATACCCTCCAGGTCCAACCATGTCATTGCAAATGGCAAGATTTCATTCCTTTTGATGGCTGCATAATATTCCATTGTATATATATACCACTTAGTCTTTATCCATTCATCTGTCAATGGAAATCTTGGCTCTTTCCACTGTTTGGATATTGTGGACATTGCTGCTATAAATATCAGGGTGCACGTACCCCTTCAGATCCCTACACTTTTATCTTTGGGGTAAATACCAAGTAGGGCAAATGTTGGGTCATAGGGTAGCTCTATTTTCAACTTTTTGAGGAACCTCCATACTGTTTTCCAGAGTGGCTGCACCAGCTTGCATTCCCACAACAGTATAGGAGGGTTCCCCTTTTTCCACATCCCGCCAACATCTGTCATTTCCTGACTTGTTAATTTTAGCCATTCTCACTGGTGTGAGGTGATATCTCATTGAGGTTTTGATTTGGATTTCCCTGATGCCGAGTGATGCTGAGCACTTTTATATGAGTCTGTTGGCCATTTGGATATCTTCTTTGGAAAAATGTCTGTTCATGTCTTCTGCCCATTTCTTGATTGGATCATTTGTTCCTTGAGCGTTGAGTTTGATAAGTTCTTTATAGGTTTTGGATACTAGCCCTTTATCTGATATGTCATTTGCAAATATCTTCTCCCATTCTGTCACTTGTCTCTTGGTTTTGTTGACTGTTTCTTTTGCTGTGCAAAAGCTTTTTATCTTGATGAAGTCCCAAATTCATTTTTGCCCTTGCTTCCCTTGCCTTTGGCAATGTTTCTAGGAAGAAGTTGCTGCGGCTGAGGTCGAAGAGGTAGCTGCCTGTGTTCTCCTCTAGGATTTTGATGGATTTCTGTCTCACATCTAGGTCTTTCAACCATTTGGAGTCTATTTTTGCGTGTGGTGTAAGGAAACGGTCCAGTTTCAGTCTTCTGCATGTGGCTGTCCAATTTTCCCAACACCATTTGTTGAAGACACTGTCTTTTTGTCATTGGACATTTTTTCCTGCTTTGTAGCAGATAAGTTGACCGTAGAGTTGAGGGTGCATTTCTGGGTTCTCTATTCTGTTCCATTGATCTGTGTGTCTGTTTTTGTGCCAGGACCATACTGTCTTGATGATGACAGCTTTGTTGTAGAGCTTAAAGTCCAGAATTGTGATGCCGCCAGCTTTGCTTTTCTTTTTCAACATTCCCCTGGCTATTCGGGGTCTTTTCTGGTTCCATACAAATTTTAGGATTGTTCCATTTCTTTGAAGAAAGTTGATGGTATTTTGACAGGGATTGCACTGAATGTGTATATTGCTCTAGGTAGCATTGACAGCTTCACAATATTTGTTCTTCCAATCCATGAGCATGGAATGTTTTTCCAATTCTTTGTGTCCTCCTCAATTTCTTTCATGAGTATTTTATAGTTTTCTGAGTACAGATTCTTTGCCTCTTTGGTTAGATTTATTCCTAGGTATCTTATGCTTTTGAGTGTAATTGTAAATGGGATCGACTCCTTAATTTCTCTTTCTTCTGTCTTGTTGCTGGTGTATAGGAATGGCACTGATATCTCTGGATTCATTTTATATCCTGCCACTTGACTGAATTCCTGTATGAGTTCCAGCAGTTTTGGGGTGGAGTCTTTTGTGTTTTCCACATAAAGTATCATAACATCTGCAAAGAGTGAGAGTTTGACTTCTTCTTTGCTGATTCAGATGCCTTTGATTTCTTTTTGTTGTCTGATTGCTATGCCTAGGACCTCCAGTACTATGTTGAATGGCTGTGGTGATAGTGGACATCCCTGCCGTGTTCCTGACCTTAGGGGGAAAGCTCTCAGCTTTTCCCCATTGAGTATCATTTTCGCTGTTCATTTTTCCTAGATGGCTTTTATGATAATGAGGTATGTACCTTCTATCCCTATACTCTGAAGAGTTTTGATCAAGAAAGGATGCTGTACTTTGTCAAATGCTTTTTCTGCATCTATTGAGAGGATCATATGGTTCTTGTTCTTTCTTTTATTACTGTTTTGTATCATGTTGATTGATTTGTGGATGTTGAACCAAACTTGCAGCCCAGGGATAAATCCCATTTGGTCGTGGTGAATAATCCGTTTAATGTATTGTTGGATAAAATTGGCTAGTATTTTGGTGAGAATTTTGGCATCCATGTTCATCAGGGGTAATTCTCCTTGATGGGTCTTTTTCTGGTTTGGGGATCCAGGTAATGGTGGCCTCATAAAATGAGTTTGGAAGTTTTCCTTCCATTTCTATTTTTTGGAACAGTTTCAGAAGAATAGGTATTAATTCTTCTTTAAATGTCTGATAGAATTCCCCTGGGAAGCCATCTGGCCCTGGGCTCCTGTTTGTTGGGAGATTTTTGATGACTGCTTCAATTTCCTTAGTGATTATAGGTCTGTTCAGGTTTTCTATTTCTTCCTGGTTCAGTTTTGGTAGTTTATACTTCTCTAGGAATGCAACCATTCCTTCCAGATTGTCTAATTTGCTGGCATAGGATTGCTCATAATATGTTCTGATAATTGTTTGTATTTCTTTGGTGTTGGTTGTGATTTCTCCTCTTTCATTCATGATTTTGTTGATTTGGGTCATTTCTCTTTTCTTTTTGATAAGTCTTGCCAGGGGTTTATCAATCTTCTTAATTCTTTCAATGAACCAGCTTCTAGTTTCGTTGTTGATCTGTTCTACTGTTCTTTTGGTTTCTAGTTCATTGATTTCTGCTCTGATCTTTATTATTTCTCATCTCCTGTTGAGTTTAGACTTTATTCGCTGTTCTTTCTCTAGCACCTTTAGGTGTAGGATTAGGTTGTGTATTTGAGACCTTTCTTTGTTTCTTGAGAAAGGCTTGTATTGTTATATACTTTCCTCTTAGGACTGCCTTTGCTGTATCCCAAATATTTTGAACAGTTATATTTTCATTTTCATTGATTTCCGTGAATTCTTTTAAATTCTTCTTTAATTTCCTGGTTGACCCATTCATTCTTTAGTAGGATGCTCTTTAGCCTCCATGTATTTGAGTTCTTTCCGACTTTCCTCTTGTGATTGAGTTCTAGTTTCAAAGCATTGTGGTCTAAAAATATGCAGGGGATGATCCGAATGTTTTGGTACTGGTTGAGACCTGATTTGTTACCTAGGATGTGATCTATTCTGGAGAATGTTCCATGGGCACTAGAGAAGAATGTGTATTCCGTTGCTTTGGGATGGAATGTTCTGAATATATCTTGAAGTCCATTTGTTCCAGTGTGTCATTTAAAGTCTTTATTTCCTTGTTGATCTTTTGCTTAGATGATCTGTCCATTTCAGTGATGGGGGTGTTAAAGTCCCCCACTATTATTGTACTGTTGTTAATTTGTTTCTTTGCTTTTGTTATTAATTGGCTTATATAAATGGCTGCTCCCTTTTAGGGGCATTGATATTTAAAATTTTATATCTTCTTTTTGGATAGACCCTTTAAGTAGGATATAGTATCCTTCCTCATCTCTTATTACAGTCTTTGGTTTAAAATCTAATTTGTCTGATATAAGGATTTCAACCCCAGCTTTCTTTTGGTGTCCATTAGCATGGTAAATGGTTTTCCACCCCCTCACTTTCAATCTGGAGGTGTCTTTGGGTCTAAAACTTGTCTCTTGCAGACAGTATATCGATGGGTCTTGTTTTAATCCAATCTGATAGCCTGTGTCTTTTGCTTGGGGCATTTAGCCCATTTACATTCAGGGTAACTATTGAAAGATATGAATTTAGTGCCATTGTATTGCCTGGAAGGTGACTGTTACTGTATATTATCTGTGTTCATTTCTCGTCTATGTTACTTTTAGTCTCTCTCTTTGCTTAGAGGATCCCTTTCAATAGTTCTTGTAGGGCTGGTTTTGTGTTTGCAAATTCCTTTAGTTTTTGTTTTCTGGAAGCTTTTTATCTCTCCTATTTTCAATGACAGCCTAGCTGAATATATATTCTTGGCTGCATATTTTTCTCGTTTAGTACTCTGAATATATCATGCCAGTCCTTTCTGGCCTGCCTGGTTTCTGTGGATATGTCTGTTGCCAATCTAATGTTTCTACCATTGTAGGTTACAGATCTCTTCTCCCGAGCTGCTTTCAAGATTTTCTTTCTGTCTCTGAGACTCGTAAGTTTTACTATTAGATGTCGGTGTGTTGACCTGTTTTTATGGATTTTGAGAGTGGTTCTCTGTGCTCCTGGATTTTGATGCCTGTTTCCTTCCCCAAATTAGGGAAGTTCTCTGCTATAATTTGCTCCAATATACCTTCTGCCCTCTCTCTCTTTCTTCTTCTTCTGGTATCCCAATTATTCTAATGTTGTTTTGTCTTATGGTATCACTTGTCTCTTGAAATCTGCCCCATTATCCAGTAGTTTTATCTCTCTTTTTCTCATCTTCTTTATTTTCCATCATTTGGTCTTCTCTATCACTAATTCTCTCTTCTGCCTCATTTATCCTAGCAGTTAGAGTCTCCATTTTTTATTGCACCTCATTAATAATCTTTTTGATTTTGACTTGGTTAGGTTTTAGTTCTTTTATTTCTCCAGAAAGGGTTTCTCTAATATCTTCCTTGCTTTTTTCAAGCCCAGCTAGTATCTTTAAAATCATCATTCTGAGCTTTAGTTCTGACATTGTATTAATGTCCACATAGATTAAGTCCCTGGCAGTCTGTACTGCCACTTGTTCTTTTTTAAATTTTTTTATTGTTATGTTAATCACCATATATTACATCATTAGTTTTTGATGTAGTGTTCCATGATTCATTGTTTGTTCAGGACACCCAGTGCTCCATGCAGAATGTGCCCTCTTTAATACCCATCACCAGGCTAACCCATCCCCCTACGCTCCTCCCCTCTAGAACCCTCAGTTTGTTTTTCAGAGTCCATCATCTCTCATGGTTCCTCTCCCCTTCTGACTTACTCCCCTTCATTCTTCCTCTCCTGTTATCTTCTTCTTTTTCTTTTTTCTTAAAATATGTTGCGTTATTTGTTTCAGAAGTACAGATCTGTGATTCAACAGTCTTGCACAATTCACAGTGCTCAGAGTAGCACATACTCTCCCCAATGTCTATCATCCAACCACCCCATCCCTCCCACCCCCAACCACTCCAGTAACACTCAGTTTGTTTCCTGAGATTAAGAATTCCTCATATCAGTGAGGTCATATGATACATGTCTTTCTCTGATTGACTTATTTCACTAAGCATAACACCCTCCAGTTCCATCCACGTCCTTGCAAATGGTAAGATCTCATTCCTTTTGATGGCTGCATAATATTCCATTGTGTATATATACCACCTCTTCTTTATCCATTCATCTGTCGATGGACATCTTGGCTCTTTCCACAGTTTGGCTATCGTGGACATTGCTGCTATAAACATTGGGGTGCATGTACCCCTTCGGGTCCCTACATTTGTATCTTTGTGCTAAATACCCAGTAGTGCAATTACTAGATCGAATGGTAGCTCTAATTTCAACTGTTTGAGGAACCTCCATACTATTTTCCACAGTGGTTGCACCAGCTTGCATTCCCACCAAAAGTGTACGAGGGTTCCCCTTTCTCCACATCCCCGCCAACATCTGTCCTTCCCTGACTTGTTAATTTTAGCCATTCTGACGGGTGTGAGGTGGTATCTCATAGAGGTTTTGATTTGGATTTCCCTGATGCCGAGCGATGTTGAGCACTTTCTCATGTGCATGTTGGCCATTTGGATGTCTTCTTTGGAAAAATGTCTGTTCGTGTATTCTGCCCATTTCTTGATTGGATTATTTGTTCTTTGGGTGTTCAGTTTGATAAGTTATTTATAGATTTTGGATACTAGCCCTTTATCTGATAGGTCATTTGCAAATATTTTCTCCCATTCTGTCGGTTGTCTTTTGGTTTTG
Organism: Callorhinus ursinus; assembly: GCF_003265705.2. Lineage (NCBI taxonomy): Eukaryota > Metazoa > Chordata > Mammalia > Carnivora > Otariidae > Callorhinus > Callorhinus ursinus. The sequence continues at coordinate 110,055,234 of NW_027397064.1, forward strand.
TGGACTGTTTCTTTTGCTGTGCAAAAGCTTTTTATCTTGATGAAATCCCAATAGTTCATTTTTGCCCTGGCTTCCCGAGCCTTTGGCGATGTTTCTAGGAAGAAATTGCTGCGGCTGAGGTCGAAGAGGTTGCTACCTGTGTTCTCCTTTAGGATTTGGATGGACTACGGTCTCACGTTTAGGTCTTTCAACCATTTGGAGTCTATTTTTGTGTGTGTTGTAAGGAAATGGTCCAGTTTCATTCTTCTGCATGTGGCTGTCCAATTTTCCCAACACCATTTGTTGAAGAGACTGTCTTTTTTCCATTGGACATTCTTTCCTGCTTTGTCAAAGATTAGTTGACCATAGAGTTGAGGGTCCATTTCTGGGCTCTCTATTCTGTTCCATTGATCTATGTGTCTGTTTTTGTGCCAGTACCATACTGTCTTGATGATGACAGCTTTGTAATAGAGCTGGAAGTCCGGAATTGTGATGCCGCCAGCTTTGCTTTTCTTTTTCAATATTCCTCTGGCTATTCGGGGTCTCTTCTGGTTCCATACAAATTTTAGGATGATTTGTTCCATTTCTTTGAAAAAAGTGGATGGTATTTTGATGGGGATTGCATCGAATGTGTAGGTTGCTCTAGGTAGCATTGACATCTTCACAATGTTGATTCTCCCAATCCATGAGTATGGAACGTTTTTCCATTTCTTTGTGTCTTCTTCAATTTCTTTCATGAGTATTTTATAGTTTTCTGAGTACAGATCCTTTGCCTCTTTGGTTAAATTTATTCCTAGGTATCTAATGGTTTTGGGTGCAATTGTGAATGGGATCGACTCCTTGATTTGTCTCTCCTCTGTCTTGTTGTTGGTGTATAGGAATACCACTGAATTCTGTGCATTGATTTTATATCCTACTACTTGACTGAATTCCTATATGAGTTCTAGCAGTTTTGGGGTGGAGTCTTTTGGGTTTTCCAAATACAGCATCATATCATCTGCAAAGAGTGAGAGTTTGACTTCCTCTTTGCCGATTTGGATGCCTTTGATTTCTTTTTGTTGTCTGATTGCTGTGGCTAGGACTTCTAATACTATGTTGAATAGCAGTGGTGATAGTGGACATCGCTGATGCGTTCCTGACCTTAGGGGAAAAGCTCTCAGTCTTTCCCCATTGAGAATGATATTCGCTGTAGGTTTTTCATAGATGGCTTTTATGATATTGAGGTATGTACCCTCTATCCCTATACTCTGAAGAGTTTTGATCAAGAAAGGATGCTGTACTTTGTCAAATGCTTTTTCTGCATGTATTGAGAGGATCATATGATTCTTCTTCTTTCTTTTGTTAATGTATTGTATCACGTTGATTGATTTGCGGATGTAGAACAAGCCTTGCAGCCCAGGGATATATCCCACTTGGTCGTGGTGAATAATTCTTTTAATGTACTGTTGGATCATACTGGCTCGTATTTTGGTGAGAATTTTTGCATGCATGTTCATCAAGGATATTGGTCTGTCATTCTCCTTTTTGATGGGGTCTTTGTCTGGTTTGGGGATCAAGGAAATGCTGGCCTCATAAAATGAGTTCAGAAGTTTTCCTTCCATTTCTATTTTTTGGAACAGTTTCAGGAGAATCGGTATTAATTCTTCTTTAAGTGTCTGATAGAATTCCCCTTGGAGCCATCTGGCCCTGGGCTTTTGTTTCCTGGGAGATTTTTGATGACTGCTTCAATTTACTTAGTGGTTATAGGTCTGCTCAGGTTTTCTATTTCTTCCTGGTTCAATTTTGGTAGTTGATACATCTCTAGGAATGCATCCATTTCTTCCAGGTTATCTAATTTGCTGGCATAGAGTTGCTCATAATATGTTCTTATAATTGTTTGTATTTCGTTGGTGTTGGTTGTGATCTCTCCTCTTTCATTCATGATTTTGTGGATTTGGGTCATTTCTCTTTTCTTTTTGATAAGTCTGGCCAGCGGTTTATCAATCTTGTTAATTCTTTCAAAGAACCAGCTCCTAGTTTCGTTGATCTGTTCTACTGTTCTTTTGGTTTCTAGTTCATTGGTTTCTGCTCTGATCTTTATGATTTCTCTTCTCCTGCTGGGTTTAGGCTTTATTTGCTGTTCTTTCTCCAGCGCCTTTAGGTGTAGAGTTAGGTTGTGTATTTGAGACCTTTCTTGTTTCTTGAGAAAGGCTTGTATTGCTATATACTTTCCTCTCAGGACTGCCTTTGCTGTATCCCAAAGATTTTGAACAGTTGTGTTTTCATTCTCATTGGTTTCCATGAATTTTTTTAATTCTTCTTTAATTTCCTGGTTGACCCATTCATTCTCTAGTAGGATGTTCCTTAGTCTCCATGTATTTGAGTTCTTTCCGACTTTCCTCTGGTGATTGAGTTCTAGTTTCAAAGCATTGTGGTCTGAAAATATGCAGGGAATGATCCTAATCTTCTGGTACCGGTTGAGACCTGATTTGTGACCTAGGATGTGCTCAAATCTGGAGAATGTTCCATGGGCACTAGAGAAGAATGTGTATTCCGTTGCTTTGGGATGGAATGTTCTGAATATGTCTGTGAAGTCCATTTGGTCCAGTGTGTCATTTAAAGTCTTTATTTCCTTGTTGATCTTTTGCTTAGAGGATCTGTCCATTTCAGTGAGGGCAGTGTTAAAGTCCCCCACTATTATTGTATTGTTGTCAATGTGTTTCTTTGCTTTTGTTATCAATTGCCTTATATAATTGGCTGCTCCCATGTTCGGGGCATAGATATTTACAATTGTTAGATCTTCTTGTTGGATAGACCCTTTAAGTAGGATATAGTGTCCTTCCTCAGCTCTTATTACAGTCTTTGTTTTAAAATCTGGTTTGTCTGATATAAGGATTGCCACCCCAGCTTTATTTTGGTGTCCATTAGCATGGTAAATCATTTTCCACCCCCTCACTTTCAATCTGGGGGTGTCTTTGGTTCTAAAATGAGTCTCTTGCAGACAGCATATGGATGGGTCTTGTTTTTTATTTATTTTTATTTTTTTTTTTAAAAGATTTTATTTATTTATTTGACACAGACAGAGAGACAGCCAGAGAGGGAACACAAGCAGGGGGAATGGGAGAGGGAGAAGCAGGCTTCCCGCGGAGCAGGGAGCCCGACGCGGGCCCTGAACCCAGGACGCTGCGATCATGACCTGAGCCGAAGGCAGACGATCAACGACTGAGCCACCCAGGTGCCCCGGGTCTTGTTTTTTAATCCAATCTGATAGCCTGTGTCTTTTGATTGGGGCATTGAGATCTTCTTGTTGGATAGACCCTTTAAGTAGGATATAGTGTCCTTCCTCAGCTCTTATTACAGTCTTTGTTTTAAAATCTAGTTTGTCTGATATAAGGATTGCCACCCCAGCTTTATTTTGGTGTCCATTAGCATGGTAAATGGTTTTCCACCCCCTCACTTTCAATCTGGGGGTGTCTTTGGGTCTAAAATGAGTCTCTTGCAGACAGCATATGGATGGGTCTTGTTTTTTAATCCAATCTGATAGCCTGTGTCTTTTGATTGGGGCATTGAGCCCATTTACATTCAGGGTAACTATTGAAAGGTATGAATTTAGTGCCATTGTATTGCCTGTAAGGTGACTGTTACTGTATGTTGTGTGTGTTCCTTTCTGATCTTTGCTGCTTTTAGGCTCTCTCTTTGCTTAGAGGACCCCTTTCAATATTTCTTGGAGGGCTGGTTTTGTGTTTGTAAATTCCTTTAGTTTTTGTTTGTTCTGGAAGCTTTTTATCTCTCCTTCTATTTTCAATGACAGCCTAGCTGGATATAGTATTCTTGGCTGCATATTTTTCTCGTTTAGTGCTCTAAAGATATCTTGCCAGTCCTTTCTGGCCTGCCAGGTCTCCGTGGATAGGTCTGTTGCCAATCTAATATTTTTACCATTGTAGGTTACATATCTCTTCTCCCGAGCTGCTTTCAGGATTTTCTCTTTGTCTCTGAGACTCCTAAGTTTTACTATTAGAGGTCAGGGTGTTGACCTCTTATTATTGATTTTGAGAGGGGTTCTCTGTGCCTCCTGGATTTTGATGCCTGTTTCCTTCCTCACATTAGGGAAGTTCTCTGCTATTATTTGCTCCAATATACCTTCTGCCCTCTCTCTCTTTCTTCTTCTTCTGGGATCCCAATTATTCTAATGTTGTTTCGTCTTACCGTATCGCTTATCTCTCGAATTCTGCCCTCGTGATCCTGTAGTTGTTTCTCCCTCTTTTTCTCAGCCTCTTTATTTTCCATCATTTGGTCTTCTATATCACTGATTCTCTCTTCTGCCTCATTTATCCTAGTATTTAGTGCCCCCATTTTTGATTGCATCTCATCAATAGCCTTTTTGATTTCGACTTTGTTAGATTTTAGTTCTTTTATTTCTCCAGAAAGGGTTTCTCTAATAACTTCCACGCTTTTTTCAAGCTCAGCTAGTATCTTTAAAGTCATGATTCTGAACTCTAGGTCCGACATC
>NW_027397064.1:110064701-110097733 GCF_003265705.2 Callorhinus ursinus
TGTGCAGTTTTCCCCTAGCGCTGGAGTTCTCCCGTTCTCCTTGATCGGTAAACTTGGTCTTGGCTTGCTGGCTGTTCGTGCTGATCTTCTGGGGGAGGGGCCTGTTGCTGTGGTTTCCAAATGTCTTTGCCGGAGGCTGAATTGCCCCGCCCTTGTCGGTCCAGGCTAGGCAAGCTGCTCGGGTTTGATCTCAGGAGCTTTTGTTCCCTGCAAGCTCTCCGTACAGCCTTGGAGGACCAGGGCAAAAATGGTGGCCTCCCAATCTCCACCCGGAGGAGCTGAGAACTCGGGGCCCCGCTCCTCAGTGTGTCCCCAGAGAAAAGCAGTCACTCCCTTGTCCCCGGTCTCCGGCCGCACTCTGTGCTCACCCGGCCTGTGACCGAGCGTTGCTATCTCTGGCACCCGACCCCATGTGGAGTCTCCAAACCCTGCAGATCCCTGCGGTGCGCTCCCGCGCCGCTCCTCCCCGGGACGGAAGGGGAGTCTCCCCGGATCTGCCGCCTGTTGGTTCCCTGCTGCAGGAGCAGTGGCCCGACTGGGCCGCGGATCACAGTTTATGGCCACCCCAAGCTGAGAGCCTGCGCCTCAGCTCCGTCTCTGCAGCCGGCTTCCCCGCTCTGATACCTGGGAGCTCTGGCGCACTCAGAAAGGCTCCCCCGGTCTTTCTGTGACCCCAAGGGTCCTGAGACCACACTGTCCCGGGAGGATTCCACCCCCTGCTTAGCCACTGCAGCGACGTCCCTCCGCGGAGACAACTTCTAACAGTTCCGATTTTGTGCTCCGCGGCTCTATCACTTGCCAGAAGCGGCCGGCGGAGGCCCCTCCCCCGCCGTCTATCCTCCCGAATATCGCCTCGGATTCACTTCTCCGCACCTCCTACCTTCCAGTAAGTGGTCGCTTCTCTGTTCAGATAGTTGTTGCTACTCTCCTCTTTGATCTCCTGTTGAGTTCGTAGGTTTTCAGAATGGTTTGATCCCTATTCAGCTGAATTCCTGAGACCAGACGAAATCTAGGTCTCCTACTCCTCCGCCATCTTGCTCTGCCCCCTCTGTATCTCAAAATTTTAAAGAGAGAACAACTTATATATATATGCCAATAATAAGAGTAACTACTATGAAGGGATAAGATATGACTCTAAAAATGAAAAATAAAAAATGTTTTTTTTTTTAAAAGGATTGATAAGATGTTGGTTGAAAAAGGGAAAAAGAAAAATAAAAAAAAAGTTAACAAAAATTAACTTTGATGAACTAATGAATCATGGTGAAAAAAGCCATGAATTCTATGTGCTGTATTCCCCTAGCGCTGGAGTTCTCCAGTTCTCCTTGATCAGTAAACTTGGTCTTGGCTTGCTGGCTGTTCGTGCTGATCTTCTGGGGGAGGGGTCTGTTGCTGTGGTTTCCAAATGTCTTTGCCGGAGGCTGAATTGCCCCACCCTTGTCAGTCCGGGCTAAGCCAGCTGCTCGGGTTTGATCTCAGCTTTTGTTCCCTGCAAGCTCTCGGTACAGCCTTGGAGGACCAGGGCAAAAATGGTGGCCTCCCAATCTCCACCCAGAGGAGCTGAGAACTCGGGGCCCTGCTCCTCAGTGCGTCCCCAGAGAAAAGCAGTCACTCCCCTGTCCCCGGTCTCCAGCCGCACTCCGTGCTCACCCGGCCTGTGACCGAGCGTTGTTATCTCTGGCACCCGACCCCGTTTGGAGTCTCCAAACCCAGCAGATCCCTGCGGTGCATTCCCACGCCGCTCCTCCCCGGGAAGGAAGGGGAGTATCCCCAGCTCTGCCACTTGTTGGGTCCCTGCTGGAGGAGCAGTGGCCCGACTGGGCCGCGGATCACAGTTTATGGCAACCCCGAGCTGACAGACCATGCCTCGTCTCCGTCTCTGCAGCCAACTTCCCTGCTCCGATACCTGGGAGCTCTGGCATACTCAGACACCCCCGGTCTTTCTGTGACCCCAAGGGTCCTGAGACCACACTGTCCCGGGAGGATTCCACCCCCTGCTTAGCCACTGCAGCAACGTCCCTCAGCCGAGCCAACTTTTAAAAGGTCCGATTTTGTGCTCCGCGGCTCTATCACTTGCCAGAAGCGGCTGGCGGAGGCCCCTCCCCCGCCGTCTATCCTCCCGAATATCGCCTTGGATTCACTTCTCCACACGTCCTACCTTCCAATAAGTGGTCGCTTCTCTGTTCAGAGAGTTGTTGCTACTCTCCTCTTTGATCTCCTGTTGAGTTCATAGGTGTTCAGAATGGTTTGATCCCTATTCAGCTGAATTCCTGAGACCAGAGGAAATCTAGGTCTCCTACTCCTCCGCCATCTTGCTCCACCCCCTTGTTCTTTTTTTTTTTTGTGGTGATTTTTTTTTCCATCTTGTCATTTTGCCCAGAGGAGAGCAGATGAATGAGAAAACAAAATGTTAACAGGGTAACCCCATCCCCAGAAATATACACTAATCAGAAGAGACCCAAAATCGGGGGGAAAGGAGGGAAAGAAAGAAAAAAGAAAAAAGGAAAAGGAAAAGAAAAAGAAAAAGACAAAAACAAACAAAAGCAAAACAGAACAAAACAGAATATGATCAAATATAATCAGGTTGGTGCAATGATCAGTGTCACATGCCAGATTTTGGGCGTATTTGGTCTGTTAGAAGAAAGAGGCACCAATGTTTTAATTGAGATCTTATTTTTATGGAGAAACTAAGTGATCACAAAATATATTATGTATGATTTGATATATAATATCTGCTAATAATTTTATGCAGCCTCTTGGCATTATAAAGTCTAACTTTGTAATAAAGTGGTGAAAAACACACATGAACATACAGAGGGGAAGACAAATTGAAGCCATGTGACTGTGGGAGGGTAATGGATGATGATCAGACATTTGACAATAAGTGTGATGTTACACTAATGTGGCCTGAGAGCAGAGGCCAGATGTGGCAGTCAGGAACAACATTAGGAGCAGAACACATGGCCTATGGCCTCTATATCTAGTCTCTTAGTCAGGGGTTTAGAGAAGGGAGGGTCGTCTGTCATGTTAAGGATGGATTAAGGATTTATAGATGAATTCATGGGTATATGAGGGGTCAGAGTCTAATTTCCATTAAAACAGAGATTCTCAAGAATTTTATTTTTTATTTACATCAAATTTGTCTCTGAAATCATAAAGAAGGGGAAAAATAAATTATTCTGCTTAATTTTTACCAGAAAAGAAACAAAGAACCCAATGACTGGTGCAAATGTGAGACCTTGGTAGAAAGAGATGGTGTCAACTTAGAACTAAAACATCCAGCCCGGTTTTGTCTTGGACTGCCATGCCCACCTGCACTCAAAATGTCAGGCACTGCCTTCCAAGACCCCCATCTCTGCTGACAGACTAAGACCACTTACCCTATCTCCCTTCTATCTATTTGCAAAAGCATATATTTAATCCTGTCTTTAACTTTCCTGGACTCTGAGATCATCACTGTAAAAGATACATAAATAAAATAAATATAAAGTTATTTTTACTGAAATTTCACTCCTTTATCTTTCTCTCCATCAATCACACCCACTCTATAAAACTCCAACCCTAGATCACTTCAGTGTCTCCTGTTTTTCGGTTTTACAAATATGTTACTAAGCATCATTTGAAAAAAAGAAAAAGAAAACAAAAAAACCAGAAAACCCTATACATCACTGTCACTACAAACTCATGGTACCCGACCTAAACCATGAGAACAGGCCTCTTATATTTCCCTAAAAGAGACCTTCTTCCACAGTTCCCCACAGAGGCTTCACCAAATTTCTGTAGCCCCCTTTTCATCTCATCCCCTAAACCAGCAGATTTCCTTCTTCACTATAGAGTTGGACTCCACTCACAGGGATTTTCCCAAACTTCCTACACTCATCGCAGATGTGTGTAAGATGAGAGCCCCGACCTGCCCCATCCTAGGAGAAGAGGCTTCTGCTCCATCCCATCCTTGTGCCTATTTTCAGGCACAGACTTCTATTATCCTTCCTTTCCCCTCCTGACTTTTTCCCAGCAGCATGTTAACCTAACTCACCTTATGTTAAAAAAAAAAAACAAAAAAACTACCTCTGTCATAGATCCTTTTGCTCCTTTCCCAAACTCATGGGATTCTCCACACTCATTGTGTGTATTTCCTGTTCTCCCAATCACTCCTCAGCACAGGCCATCCAGCCCATCACTGTGCTTAGGTGGCTTAACATCAGGGTTGTGCTGGCTTCTTCACTTCCAGGTTTGACAGACATCTCTGGACTCTATGCTGGGAAGTCTTTAGCATCAGCCAGCCATACCCCCCTTGATACTACACCAGCTCGTTTCTCCACACACACATTCTGCTTCCTTCACAGCCTCTGAATAGAACCTTTTTGCTCAATGTGAGTATTCTTTTGGGGTCTTAGGATTTTATCTTTCTGATTCTCACCTTGTCTCTGGGTGAGTTCATTTGAAGAGTAATGATGGCTTCAATTTTATAGTGATAACTCAAACATCTACAACTCCAGTACAGATTTTCTTATATGGTTCAGTCATGTGTATCCAACAGTTCCCTGGATTCTCAATCTGGGTATCCACAGGTAAGCTTTAACATGGGTTGTAAACATGGAGTAATATTGGAGTATTGTGTAGTCAATGCTAAATAAAAACCAAAACTGGAATGTGCAGAAATAGGATTTGGTTCACTTGTGGACTCATTTTTACTTCTCTTTGTTTATTTTTTTTAAAAACATGTTCTTGGAATAGATTGGTATATTCTGTTAAAGACTTACAGTGATCAATTTCCTTGCAGTGTTGCATCACAAGGGACTCACTCAGGGACCATGACCTGCTGGTGTATATATATTTTCAAAAACAAAACGAACAAACCACCCATTGGGATATAAGGTAGAAATCACAAACTAAAGACTGTGGCTTGTTTAGGTACAATACCTTGATTCCCAAAGTTAGTTACAGTGGGTCTTATTGTTTTTGTGACAGGATATATTCAGATTGCTGTAGTCTTCATTTGATGGAACAAAATACTATGAATCTAAATATTTGTAAAGAAAGTACCTATATCTAGATTAAAAAAAAAAATCAGCAGGTACAACATGGCATTGATCATCTCCTCACTTCCTGCAAAATAAAACAGATCACAATACAATGCCCTCTTCCTCCAGATTTCTCTCCCACGGAAGACACTATCATCTAGCAGTTTCCCACTGTCTCTGCCCTTGTCCATCCCCACATCTTTAAAAAAGAAAAAAAAAAAACTACTGTCGCTGTACTTCTTAATGTTCTATAGGGGTTTAAGCAGTTTTCTTCATACTCATGCCCTTTGAGATGAGGCAAAGAGAGCAGGTACAGACTGAATATGGGCATCTTTGAATATGTTGATGAATATTTTGCCTTGGAAAAGTAATAGGATTCATACTATTTAGAATTACAAGGTGCATTAGTCTAGATATTCTATGCTACATTAATAAATGAATGCCAAAATTCCACTGGTTTAGCAAAGGGAAGATTTGTGTCTCACTCAAGCAAATTTCAAGGGGGTTGGTTGGTGCTCTTGTATTTTGTAGCTCTGCCACCTGAAACAGGGATCCCAGGGTGGTTCATCTTCACAGAAGAGGAAGAGAGGCCTAGAGTTTCAGATGGGTATGATTAAGGCCCAGACATGGAAGTGGTTTACATCATGTGTGACTATAAACCACTGCCCACAACGCAGTCATGTCCCAAAATGATTGCCATAGAGGCTGGGAAATGAACATTTGGTTGCGCCAATAGTCTCCATCTCAGTAAGGAATATGTTTTGGTTTAAAATGCCATATTAATTGGAAAGAAGTCTAAGTTGATCAAGTCCTAAACAAAAAAAATTTAAACATTAATCCAATATGATCATCTTTAATAAGATAAAAATATGGTCTTCTGTTTCTTTGACAAAGGTTTAGAAAGAAATGAGGTAGAGACAGATGAACCTTGCTTTTGCTGCAGCAGCTTCTGGAATATGATATCAGAGGGTGCTGGTCTTCTGATTATCAGGAACTGGAAAGAGAAGCATACAGAAACCTCATTTGTTGGACCTTTTGACAGCTTATATGGTAAGAAAAGTCTTACAATGGAAGCACGATTGACAGGAAAAGTGATGGGTGGGCAGTTTGGTGCCACTATTACCTGCTTTGTCTTGAAAGACTGATAAACCAGCCACTCTTTTTTTCTGCAAGAGCCTGGGATTAAGCAATCTGTTAAACCAAGAAATGTTATCCCTTCCCATCAGAAAGAAGTTTTGATATGCAGCTTTCAGTTGCCATCTGCCATACCATCTCCATAATCCACCCATAATTTCAGTTTCCTCTTCCTCCACTGATGTTCAGACCACCATCCTCTGAATTACTGAAGTGGACTCTTAAGTGGATTCTCAGCTCCCCTGGTCCACCAGACTTGTTCTAGGCAGTAGTGTTCATTGCAGCCTAACCTTCAATTCACTTTCCATACTGGAGCAAAAGCATTGTTTGTCTAATACAAAAATCTAAATGTTATGGCCATCTTTAAAATATTTCCAACTGCTCATACAGTGTAACCTGAGTTCCATGGCTGGCATGACCAGGCCCTTCTCACCTCTCCACTTTCATCTCTCCCTCTACTCCCCATGCTTTTTACAGATTGACATTCTTTCACTTCCTTGGAAGTCCCGAAATTTTTCTAATGTCTGATGCTTCATGTATGCTTTCTCCTCTGTCTGAAATGTTCTTCCATACAACACCACCCAACTCTTGCCAAGCATTCAGGTCTCAGCTTCAGTCTTTCCTGATTTAAGCCACTGTGCCTCTGTCCACCAAGTTAGAGAGATTAAGTTTACCCCTCAGCAACTTCCACCACCCCTCTGGAAGCAATTGTTACTCCATGTTTATTGCCTCCCTGGACAAAGCTTCTATTTTACTCATTCTATAATCAGAGCACAGGACAGCATAGGAGGTACCAAATTAACAATTATCAAATGAAGAGTTTCCACTCTACCCTTTTCCATCTGGCTAATTCCTTACTTATCTTTCTGACCTCAAGTGTCATTGCCCTTCTTGAATTCTACTGTGACTCTAGTCTGGATTCAGCACACAGTAATTCCCTCCATCAGAGCATTCATCTCACTCTAGTATAATTGTCTGTCCCCACCATTTGTAGAAAGGACAAGAATGGTGCTTACTCAACACATTATCTCTAGCTACCATTAAAATTCCCAGTACAAAATTAGTACCAATAAGTAACTACCAGATGCAAGAAAAAATCCTGTATAGCTCACTACCTAAGCTGGAATTTTGACATAGTCTGACAGGCAGATAAATCACGGTTGAGATAACCTTATGTAAATGATCTTAATTAATAAAATGTAGCTCTGTTTTATGGCCTATCTGAGAGGTTATCTGCCACCCACCTGTGCATGGAGGTACATTAGAAAGCCCTTCTAGGCAGAGACTGGGTCACTCTCTGAAACCTCTCAATATCTGTCTGCTTCAGTGCTCCGACAGACTCTCAGACAAAGCCCAGAGCCTTACCACTCTGACCTAAGCATTATCGAGGGGTCCTTCACAATGACCGTAAGGATATTTTTACTTCCTGATACCCAGAGACCAAGTCAGGCCCATGAGTCTTATTATAGTAATATCAGTGCAGAATGAGCAAGATCAATCCTAGTAAAGTGAATAAGATCCCTCAAAGAATACAGATTTTGTCAGTATGTGGTCATGATGCATTCATATGTTTTCCATAAACATTCACTGAATACATGATGAGTGCCAAGGGATGGGTTAAATGCTGCACGTACATGAACACTGCATTCCTTATAAATTGCCTTGAGAGGGAGATGTTCTTATCTCTGTTTTCAAAGATGAAGAAACTAAAGATGAGAGGAGTTAAATAAATGTCAGGGGGTACCAAGCACCATGTTTATATAATCCAAAGCTTGTGTTCTGTTCACCAAAATCCTCTCAAGGACTAGTCATTTGTTAACCATCACAAAGAAGACTACACACATGCATTACCAGGCTCACTGTTCTTCACTTTTGCTTTCACTCATTCTTCATGAAGCCCTAGGAGTCCCCAGGAAGAGTCTCATATGTGCTTGTATGTCATTCACCCCAAAGCACTACAGTCTTCTATCCAGAGTTGCCCTCAACGTACTGAGGTGAAATTTCTCTGTCAGCAGGGTCTGTGTCTTACTGCTTGGGGCCTGATGTCCTTATGAACTATAGTCCAGATGCCCCACATTACATGTGACCCAAATACAGGTCCACAAGGAGCATGGGCAGATGATATGTAACTTACTGCATTCCTGTCCCATGATCTGTCTCTCCCTGGGGCACTAGAGCAGCTTCTCTGTGCTTTGACCCTTCCTTCCTTCCCCCAGAAACCTCAGTCACTGTGAAAGTAGATTCCTCTTGGCTCATCCATGTCATCCTTTTAGGATGTAGCTTGGAATCTTGCTATATTAATACCTTCTTAACACAGTTGAGGACACCATCTAGATTCTGTATATACTCCCAAGAATACACAGAAACAGAAACATCTGTTTGAACCACACACTACAAAGGACAATAAATAAAACAGTCCTGTCTGGTCTGTGTGTGCTTTAATTCAGCTCCTAAACCTTTCACTCTTCCCCCAGGGGAGGTTATACTGTGGAAAACTCAAGCTCCAGAATCCTGTTATGGCAGGACAGTGGTGGTGATATGATTCCCTCTCATCCAGGAGCTCATGGGCATTTCTGTGTCATTCCCTCTGTGTCTACAGAGTGCTCTGCCATAGCACTACTCTACGAAGTACTTATGGGGTGGTCACCTCCCACAGCCAATGAGAGTGACTTTCTAGGATTTATGAGTATCTCATATGTGCCCTGTGCAGTGGACTTACCTGGGAGCATTGCTGCGACATTCCTGATTCTACGAGAAGGCAGACAGGAAGCTCTCAGCCCTTCTTCTGAAGCCCACTTGAAGGATGGTAGCTGCTGTGCCAGCTGCCTTAGAGGGGGAATGCCTGAGAATTACCTCTGGGAATCAGTGGGAAAAAAGGAAGAGGATGTCCCAGGAGGAAGGAGGAAAGGACCCACCAGCAGGAGAGTAACATTGAGACCCAAATGAAGAGAGGTCTGTGGACAAAGACATCCCAGTTGTAGGGTTGAGGAAAAGGGCAGCATGGCTTCGGTTCAGGGTCGGTTATGTCATGACTGGAGGCACCTCTGCAGGGAGGAAGGTAGACATCCAGCAGTTTTTCTGCCTCTGTGTCTTGGTCTTGTCCTAACTTGATATGGTTCTGTCCCCACCAGCATGTAGACTGATGTGGGACAGTGTGCCTTGATAAACTTGCTTCTGAAACTCTGGGCCCCTTTGCTTGCTAGGCGGTGTTGTCATGGGGATTGCTACTGGTGAGAGCCAGTGACACAAATGTGTGAGCCTTGTGGCATTTGGATACAAACACACACACACGCACACACACTGCATTATTTCACAGCATTGATGAATCCCTGAAATAAATCATCTAAGTTATGCAGCTTGATTCGGGTTGGAGATCTTTAATGATTTTACAATTGCGATCCAAAAAAAAAATAATAATAAAGTGCCCTGAAGCATTTATACTGTTTGTTTGAATATTTAATGGGAGCTGCTGGAAAACTGTTTTATTATGCATTACTTAGACTGGTAGGTGGATTGCTGTTTTATTTGGAGGACAATTTACTTGGTAATCTTTCTATACACAAAACGCTTTTATAGAGAGGTAAATTTGTATTTTACCCAGGATGTCATTGGGTGGGGACAATTATTTAAGTATTATAGGTTGAGAATTCAAACTGAGAGAAACACCACCGATTATTAAGATATCTTTCCACTCCTCCTACCCATCAGGGTGTCTGAAAAGGTTGACCCTTCACCTTTGCCCCAGAAGCGCAGGATCCTTCATGTAACAGGCACTTATGGGTCAAGAGAGGCCCCCTCTTGTGAGGCGTTCTTGCTAGGGTGTGGAAGGGAGCAGGACCAGCCTGGAAAGAAAGAAAAATGAGACAAGGTATAGGGAGTGGGGGGCTGGGAAAGAAGAGTCTTGTGGTTTCTCTGTTACATTTTTTTAATAATTTTTTTCATTGTTATGTTATGATAATCACCATACATTACATCATTAGTTTTTGATGTAGTGTTCCATGATTCATTGTTTGCATATAACACCCAGTGCTCCATGCAGAACGTGCCCTCTTTAATACCCATCACCAGGCTAACCCATCCTCCCACCCCCTTCCCTCTAGCACCATCAGTTTGTTTTTCAGAGTCTACCGTCTCTTATGGTTTGTCTCCCACTCTGATTTCCCCCCCTTCATTCTTCCCCTCCTGTTATCTTCTTTTTTTTTAATATAATGTATTATTTATTTCAGAGGTACAGATGGGTGATTCAACAGTCTTGCACAATTCACAGCATTCACCATAGCACATACCCTCCCCAGTGTCTATCACCCAGCCACCCCATCCCTCCTACCCCTCACCACTCCAGCAACCCTCAGTTTGTTTCCTGAGATTAAGGATTCCACATATCAATGAGGTCATATGATACATGTCTTTCTCTGACTTATTTCACTCAGCATAACACTCTCCAGTTCTATCCACGTCATTGCAAATGGCAAGATCTCATTCCTTTTGATGGCTGCATAATATTCCATTGTGTATGTATGTATATATATATATACACACAACATCTGTATCCATTCATCTGTCAATGGACATCTTGGATCCTTCCACAGTTTGGCTATTGTGGACATTGTTGCTATAAATATCAGGGTGCACTTACCCCTTCAGATCCCTACATTTGTATCTTTGTGGTAAATACCCAGTAGTGCAATTCCTGGATCATATGGTAGCTCTATTTTCAACTTTTTAAAGAACCGCCATACTGTTTTCCAGAGTGGTTTCACCAGCTTCCATTCCCACCAATGGTGTAGGAGGGTTCACATTTCTCTGCATCTCGCCAATATCTATTGTTTCCTGACTTGTTAATTTTAGCCACTCTGATTAGTGTGAGATGAATCTCATTGAGGTTTTGATTTGGATTTCCCTGATGCCAAGCGATGCTGAGCACTTTTTCATGTGTCTGTGGCCATTTGTAGGTCCTCTTTGGAAAAATGTCTGTTCATGTCTTCTGCCCATTTCTTGATTGGATCATTTGTTCTTTGGGTATTGAGTTTGATAAGTTCTTTATAGATTTTGGATACTAGCCCTTTATCTGATAGGTCATTTGCAAATATCTTCTTCCACTCTGCCTTTCTGGTTTTGTTGACTGTTTCTTTTGCTGTGCAAAAGCTTTTATCTTGATGAAGTCCCAATAGTTCATTTTTGCCCTTGCTTCCCTTGCCTTTGGTGATGTTTCCAGGAAGAAGTTGCTGCGGCTGAGGTCGAAGAGGTTGCTGCCTGTGTTCTCCTTTAGGATTTTGATGGACTCCTGTCTCACATTTAGGTCTATCAAATATTTTGAGTCTATTTTTGTGTGTGGTGTAAGGAAACGGTCCAGTTTCATTCTTCTGCATGTGGCTGTCCAATTTTCACAACATAATTTGTTGAAGAGACTGTCTTTTTGTCATTGGACATTTCTTCCTGCTTTGTTGAAGATTAGTTGACCATAGAGTTGAGGGTGCATTTCTGGGTTCTCTATTCTGTTCCATTGATCTGTGTGTCTGTTTTTGTGCCAGTACCATACTGTCTTGATGATCACAGCTTTGTAATAGAACTGGAAGTGCGGAATTGTGATGCCGCCAGCTTTGTTTTTCTTTTTCAAAATTCCTCTGGGTATTCAGGGTCTTTTCTGGTTCCATAAATATTTTAGGATTATTTGTTCTATTTCTTTGAAAAAAGTGGATGGTATTTTGATGGGGATAGCATTGAATGTGTAGATTGCTCTATGTAGCATTGACATCTTCACAATATTAGTTCTTCCAATCCATGAGCATGGAACATTTTTCCATTTCTTTGTGTCTTCCTCAATTTCTTTCATGAGTATTTTATAGTTTTCTGAGCACAGATTCTTTGCCTCTTTGGTTAGATTTATTCCTAGGTATCTTATGGTTTGGGGTGCAATTCTAAATGGGATTGACTCCTTAATTTCTCTCAATTCTGTCTTGTTCTGGTGTATAAGAATGCCACTGATTTCTGTGCATTGATTTTATATCCTGACACTTTACTGAATTCCTGTATGAGTTCTAGCAGTTTTGAGGTGGAGTCTTTTGGGTTTTCCACATAAAGCATCATATCATCTGCAAAGAGTGAGAGTTTGACTTCCTCTTTGCCGATTTGGATGCCTTTGATTTCTTTTTGTTGTCTGATTGCTGTGGCTAGGACTTCTAATACTATGTTGAATAGCAGTGGTGATAATGGACATCCCTGCCGTGTTCCTGACCTTAGGGGGAAAGCTCTCAGCTTTTCCCCATTGAGAATGATATTCGCTGTAGGTTTTTCATAGATGGCTTTTATGATATTGAGGTATGTACCCTCTATCCCTATACTCTGAAGAGTTTTGATCAAGAAAGGATGTTGTACTTTATCAAATGCTTTTTCTGCATGTATTGAGAGGATCATATGATTCTTGTTCTTTCTTTTGTTAATGTATTGTATCATGTTGATTAATTTGCGGATGTTGAACCAACCTTGCAGCCCAGGGATAAATCCCACTTGGTCATGGTGAATAATCCTTTTAATGTACTGTTGGATCCTATTGGCTAGTATTTTGGTGAGAATTTTTGCATGCATGTTCATCAAGGATATTGGTCTGTCAATCTCCTTTTTGATGGGGTCTTTGTCTGGTTTTTGGATCAATTAATGCTGGCTTCATAAAATGAGTTTGGAAGTTTTCCTTCCATTTCTATTTTTTGGAACAGTTTCAGGAGAATAGGTATTAATTCTTCTTGAAACGTTTGGTAGAATTCCCCTGGGAAGCCATCTGGCCCTGGGCTTTTGTTTGTTGGGAGATTTTTGATCACTGCTTCAATTTCCTTAGTGGTTATAGGCCTGTTCAGGTTTTCTATTTCTTCCTGGTTCAGTTTTGGTAGTTGATACATCTCTAGGAATGCACCCATTTCTTCCAGGTTATCTAATTTGCTGGCATAGAGTTGCTCATAATATGTTCTTATAATTGTTTGTATTTCGTTGGTGTTGGTTGTGATCTCTCCCCTTTCATTCATGATTTTGTTGATTTGGGTCATTTCTCTTTTCTTTTTGATAAGTCTGGCCAGCGGTTTATCAATCTTGTTAATTCTTTCAAAGAACCAGCTCCTAGTTTCGTTGATCTGTTCTACTGTTCTTTTGGTTTCTATTTCATTGATTTCTGCTCTGATCTTTATTATTTCTCTTCTCCTGCTGGGTTTAGGCTTTATTTGCTCTTTTTTTCTCTAGCTCTTTTAGGTGTAGGGTTAGGTTTTGTATTTGAGACCTTTCTTGTTTCTTGAGAAAGGCTTGTATTGCTATATACTTTCCTTTTAGGAGTGCCTTTGTTGCATCTCAAAGATTTTGAACAGTTGTGTTTTCATGAATTTTTGTAATTCTTCTTTAATTTCCTGGTTGACCCATTCATTCTTTAGTAGGATGCTCTTTAGCCTCCATGTATTTGAGTTCTTTCTGACTTTCCTCTTGTGGCTGAGTTCTAGTTTCAAAGCATTGTGGTCTAAAAATATTCAGGGAATAATCCCAGTCTTTTGGTACTGGTTGAGACCTGATTTGTGACCTAGGATGTGCTCAAATCTGGAGAATGTTCCATGGGCACTAGAGAAGAATGTGTATTCCGTTGCTTTGGGATGGAATGTTCTGAATATGTCTGTGAAGTCCATCTGGTCCAGTATTTCCTTTAAAGTTTTTATTTCCTTGTTCATCTATTGCTTAGATGATCTGTCCATTTCAGTTAGGGGGGTGTTAAAGTCCCCCACTCTTATTGTATTGTTGTCAATGTGTTTCTTTGCTTTTGTTATTAATAGGCTTATATATTTGGCTGCTCCCATGTTAAGGGCATAGATATTTACAATTGTTAGATCTTCTTGTTGGATAGACCCTTTAAGTAGGATATAGTGTCCTTCTTCATCTCTTATTACAGTCTTTGTTTTAACATCTAATTTGTCTGATATAAGGATTGCCACCCCAGCTTTCTTTTGGTGTCCATTAGCATGGTAAATTGTTTTCCACCCTTCACTTTCAATGTGGGGGTGTCTTTGGTTCTAAAATGAGTCTTTTGTAGAGAGCATATTGATGGGTCTTGTTTTTTACCCAATCTGATAGCCTGTGTCTTTTGATTGGGGCATTTAGCCCATTTGCATTCAGGGTAACTACTGAAAGATATGAATTTATTGCCATTGTATTGCCTCTAAGGTGACTGTTACTGTATATTGTCTGTGTTCCTTTCTGATCTATGCTGCTTTTAGGCTCTCTCTTTGCTTAGAGGACCTCTTTCAAGATTTCTTGTAGGGCTGGTTTCGTGTTTGCAAATTCCTTTACTTTTTGTTTGTCCTGGAAGTTTTTTATCTCTCCTTCAATTTTCAAAGACAGCCTAGCTTGATATAGTATTCTTGGCTGCATATTTTCCTCATTTAGTGCTCTGAAGATATGCCAGTCCTTTCTGGCTGCCAGGTATCTGTGGATAGGTCTGTTGCCAATCTAATGTTTCTATCATTGTAGGTTACAGATCTCTTCTCCTGAGCTGCTTTCAGGATTTTCTCTTTGTCTCTGAGACTTGTAAGTTTTCCTATTAGATGTCGGGGTGTTGACCTATTTTTATTGATTTTGAGAGGGGTTCTCTGTGTCTCCTGGATTTTGATGCCTGTTTCCTTCCCCACATTAGGGAAGTTCTCTGGTATAATTTGCTCCAATATACCTTCTGCCCCTCTCTCTCTTTCTTCTTCTTCTGGGATCCCAGTTACTCTAATGTTGTTTTGTCTTATCGTATCACTTATCTCTCGAATTCTGCCCTCGTGATCCAGTAGTTGTTTATGTCTCTTTTTCTCAGCCTCTTTATTTTCCATCATTTGGTCTTCTATATCGCTGATTCTCTCTTCTGCCTCATTTATCCTAGCAGTTAGTTCCCCCATTTTTTATTGCACTTCATTAATAGCCTTTTGATCTCGACTTGGTTAGATTTTAGTTCTTTCATTTCTCCAGAAAGGGTTTCTCTAATAACTTCCACGCTTTTTTCAAGCCCAGCTAGTATCTTTAAAGTCATGATTCTGAACTCTAGGTCCAACATTGTACTAATGTCCGTATCGAGCAGGTCCCTGGCTGACGGTAATACCTCTTTTCTTTCTGCTGAGGTGATATTTTTCGTCTTGTCATTTTGTCCAGAGGAGAATAGATGAATGTGAGAACAAAATGCTAACAGGTTAACAACGTCCCCAGCAAATATACTCTATACAAATCAGAAAAGACCTGCAACCAGGGGAAAAGAAAGGGAAAGAAAGAAAAAAGAAAGGGAAAAAAAAGAAAAAGATAAAAACAAACAAAAACAGAACAAAACAAAACAAAAAAAACAGAATATGATCAAATATGATCAGGCTAGTGCATAGATCAGTGCCACACACTAGATTTTGGGTGTATTTTGGTCTGTTAGACAAAAGTGCCTCCTAAAATTTTAAAGGAAGAAAGACTTATAATATGTACAAAATAAGGGTTGATACAATGAAGGGATGGAAGATGATTGTAAAGATGAAAATTATAAGATTTTATAAAAGGAATTGATAAGAAGTTGTTTGAAAAAATAAAGAAGAAGATTTAAAAAAATAAGAAAAAAAAGTGACAGAATGTGATCAGGCAGGAGACTAGAACAAAGCCATACACTAGTGATTTAGGGTATATTTTGATCTGTTAGAAGAAAATGTATCTCAAAATTTTAGAGAGAACAACTTATATATATATGTTAAAAATAAGGTAACTACTATGAAGGGATAAAATATGACTCTAAAAATGAAAAATAAAAAATATTTTTTTTAAAAAAAAGGGATTGATAAGTTGTTGGTTGAGAAAAGGAAAAAGAAAAATTCAAAAAAAAAAACCCACACTTAAAATTAACTTTGAAAAACTAATGAATCATGGTAAAAAAAAAAAAAAGCCATGAATTCTATGTGCAATAGTCCCCTAGTCCTGGAGTTCTCCCATTCTCCTTGATTGGTAAACTTGGTCTTGGCTTGCTGGCTGTTCGTGCTGATCTTCTGGGGGAGGGGCCTGTTGCCATGGTTCCCAAATGTCTTTGCCGGAGGCGGAATTGCCTTGCCCTTTTCGTTCCTGGCTAAGCAATCTGCTTGGGTTTGCTCTCAGGAGCTTTTGTTCTCTGCAAGCTCTTGGTACAGCTTTGGAGGACCAGAGTGAAAATGGTGGCCTCCCAATCTCCGCCCAGAGGAGCTGAGAACTCGAGGCACTGCTCCTCAGTGCGCCCCCAGAGAAAAGCAGTCACTTCCGTCTCCCCAGTCTCTGGCCGCACTCCATGCTCACCAGACTTGTGACTGAGTGTTTCTATCTCTAGCTCCTGACCCTGTGTGGAGTCTCCAAACCCAGCAGATCTTCCCACACCACTCCTCCCAGGGGAGGAAGGGGAGTCTCCCCAGATCTGCCGCTTGTTGGGTCCCTGTTGGAGGAGCAGTGGCCCGACTGGGCCGCGGATCACAGTTTATGGCAACCCCGAGCTGAGAGCCTGCGCCTCGGCTCCGTCTCTACAGCCGGCTTCCCCGCTCCGATACCCAGCAGCTCTGCTGCACTCAGGCACCCCCGGTTTTCTGTGACCCCGAGGTTCTTGAGACCACACTGTCCCGCGAGGGTTCCACCCCCAACTTAGGCACTGAAGTGATGTCCCTCAGCGGAGCCGACTTCTAAAAGTTCTTATTTTGTGCTCCGTGGCTCTATCACTTGTTAGAAGCGGCTGACAGAAGCCCCCTCCCCTGCCATCTATCCTCCCGAATATCGCCTCAGATTCACTTCTCCGCACGTCCTACCTTCCAGTAAGTGGTCTTTTCTCTGTTCAGAGTTGTTGCTACTCTCTTCTTCAATCTCCTGTTGAGTTTGCAGGTATTCAGAATGGTTTGATCCCTATTCAGCTGAATTCCTGAGACCAGATGAAATCCAGGTCTCCTACTCCTCCACCATCTTGCTCTACCCCCGCTACATCATTAGTTTTTGATGTAGTGTTCCATTTTTTAAATTTTCTGAGGAAACTCCACTAGTAATGATGTTGCTCATCTTCTCATGTATCTGTTGGCCCTCTTTGAAGACTAGTAATGATGTTGCTCATCTTCTCATGTATCTGTTGGCCCTCTTTGAAGAAATATCTATTCAGGCCCTCTGCCCATTTTTAATTAGATTTTTTTTTAATATTGAGTTGTGCAAGTTCTTTATATATTTTGAATATTAACCACTTGTTGGATATATCTTTTGTGAATCTCCTCTCCCATTCAGTAGGGGTCCTCTTCATCTTGTTAATGGTTCCCTTTGCTGGGCAAAAGCTTTTTAGTTTGATGTGGTACCATTTGTTTTGTTTTGTTTTGTTTTGTTTTAGTTTGCTTTTGTTGCCATCACCTGAGACAACAGATCCATAATAATATTGCTAGGACTAATGTCCAAGAGTCTACTGCCTCTGTTTTCTTCCAGGAGTTTTATGGATTCTAGTTTTACATGTAAGTCTTTACTCCACATTGAGTTTATATTTGAATATGATGCAATAAAGTGGTACAATTTCACTCTTTTGAATGTAGTTCTCCAAAGCATCCAATTTCTTGAGGATAATAGTTTAAAGTAAAACCATTTGTCCATACAGGTAAAATGTAGTTTCTAATATTATTGAAATTTCTATTTTAATTTGTTTTTATTTTCCAGGGTGAGGGAAGGAAAGCTAATTCGGGTTTACCATGGTTGAATATAGATAGCATGTTTAAATTTGTAAATCAAAATTGATGCAAATGCAAGCTCTGAATTATGAGGCTGGATGTGCTGGTGTAAGGTAGTCAAAGCTTTTGGTGGAAAGAAGAGCAGGAAATCTGGATTACCTATCTCCAGCACTTTCATTTACAAAACAAGTGCTTAGTAATAAGTGATTGGTGTTGATGTAATTATGATCTGCTTAGAGTAGCCTGGATGTTGCATTCTAGGTGGGGAAGCATGATAAAAAGAAAATGGGCAGTGGAATGACCAACTGGACTACAAGTGAGGCTTCCATCTATAGTATTAAAAAGGGATGAGCTTGGGTACACTAGAAGAGTGAATCCAACAAGGGAGCAATAACATAGATAAATCAAAATTAAAACTAGGAAATGGTGAATGCCATCTTTTGATGGCTTACTTGTGAAAGAGAGACTTTTGAGTTACATTTTTCTTGCTATGAATACTATCTATGGAGATGAATTGTTGATAGCTTCTGTTCTCCAGAAGGTAACTATCTTGGAGAACAGAATTCTCAGATCACATTCCAGAGAATACTTGATGCAGTGGAAAGAGCATGGCATGTGGAGTCAGTAACTTACTTTACATTAGCAACCCACTTCACCACTCTCAGGGTGTCTTCTCATCCAAAAATTGAAAGCATTTCTACTTTCTCAGAAGAGAGGCATATAGCAAGGCTTAAATGTGGATGCCATTACCTTTTGTGTAGAGCTCAGTGAGTGCCATGTGCACTCACCCCACCTTATCAGTCTTCATGCCCCTTCTTGATCCTGTGCAGGAGTAGCTCTAGGTGTGCTCACCTACCCTGTCAGCCACCTCTCAGCTCTGGACCAGCAGAGGCTTTGGCTACTCACCTGTGCCTGTTATCCCTTCCTGATCCACACTCCAGAGCACCTACAGAGACTCTAGAGACAGCCCCACCAGCTCTCAACTGAACGCTCTCAGTTATTTTTATGAACACTTCACAAACCAAAATCTGGCAGAAAGAAATATATATATATATATTATAGATCTTTACCCTGGAAATAAATAAATCAGCCTTCCTTCCTTGGGAATAGCATGAAAAATGCCTTTGCCTTAGTGGAAACTTTGTAATAGCAGTCTTGGCTTTGTACCATTAGCAGATGTTTTATAAGCAAAGGTCTCAGAGATGAATTGATTATTTTTTTCCTTACTTCAAAGCCTCACAAAAGATATTGTGCCTGAGAATTCACTAGAAAAACAGGATTTGTCATTGTTTCTATAATTTTATTATTTAATGACAAACAGTTTAAAGCCACAGGTAATTGTTTTTTTTTTATGTTTCATTGACTGCCTTTGATTACCATGCTAATTATATTGTAAACAGACTCCAAGATTCTCAGAAAGTAGTGACTTTAATGTTATTTCAGGGTAAAGGAACTGTTACGAGATCATCAGAGCAGGACTCACTCTATTCTTCTGTGCATGAAAAATAAAAGCGAGCCTTTCAGGGAAGCCCTTGCAAACTAATTTCAGTTTCTCATATATTATGGTGCATGCTTACAACACTAGGAGCCAGGGGTGTTCCATCTATAGAGGTCCAAAGCAGAGAGTAGTGTGTTCACATGTGTGAGTGGGTGTGATGGGGGCAGATGCCAGGTCTTGGGAGACTTCTCTGAAGGCTATGTGAGTCCATTTAATCCCACCTTGGAAGCCCATGCTGCTGCTGCCATACCCACAAGGATTCCCCTGGGCTCCTACAACACTTCTAAGGTCTCACAAATGAGGCAAAGCAGGCCTCTAATTGGGAAAAAAAAAAGTCATGCTTCATTATGGTGATATCACAGGGGCCAACAAGCCAGAAGATAAAAGAATAACCCCTAACCTCTTATTCTCACTCTCAGGTTTGGGGACAGGATTTGTATTCCATTGCTGACTCCCTGCTCTATGATTTTATGTAACTGATTTCTTCCCATTTTAGCTTCTTCTTGCTTCTTTCCTGACTCACTTCAACAGGGAAAAAGCATGGAATTAGGCTGTGCTCACAGGTGTGCAGTGGCCCCCACATTCTTATCAACTAGTCCCATGAAAACCAAGATCATGTGTATGGAAAAGAGATCTTTGTCTGTGGCTGGATGCTTATAATGTAATAGGGTTCAGCTTTTTCCTTTCTATATGATGACCAGATGTCACCCAGACTTGTACCACAGGTCAATCTAGGGTCTCCAGAACTCATCCCCTATATTTTTCCTTTGATCCTTAGTAGAATTGAGAAGGTCTAGGCCTTGGAATCTGTGGCAGGGATAGGAAAGATCCCAAGGATCATTGCCCCCCCCCTCCCCTGGCAAGGCTAGGGTTGCTTTGCTAAACACTGAACTCCCAGCTGTCTGCACTGAGGTACAATCATATCACTGGTTCTTACTGTTGTAATGCCAGTGGAAATCCTGTGAATCATTCTCAGGCTGCAGTTGTTAAGTACTGAGTGAAAGATTTTCCATCCCATCCTGCTTTCCTTGTCCAGCAGCTGGATGGTGCCAAGAGAACTGAAATCACAAAATGGCAAGTCTTCAGAGGAGGCAGCCTGGAGCAGGGGCTGTCTGTCTAGGAGCATCCACATTGGACTTTGCATGAATGAGAAAGAAACTTTATGATACTAATCATGGAGATGTGTAGGCTGCTAGTTACGACAGCTGTGATGACAAAGCTGGTGAAGACATGGTCAGATTGATCTGAATTGGAATCTGTTGATTTTCGGCAAGCTACTTACCACCTATGAGCCTATACAACCAGGATTATGATATGTATTTGTGAATATAATATATAAGTAGACAAAGAAGACACATTAATTAAATTTAGCTGAAAAGGGAGGCACTGGCTCACAAAATCCAAAGAAGCATCAACAAGGAAGCCATGAAAAGAGCAGGGAGGACTTTCCACTGGGCGATGACAATCCCAAGGTCTCAGCATAGGACCAACATCACCACATTCCAGTCTGTCTCTCCTCTTTGTGGTCTGTGGATGTCATCCTAATTTTCATTCACTTGAGATTACCTTTCTCCACATGACCAAATATATAAAAACAGAGCTGCTAACACCTAGGTTATATCTCACAACTTCCACTTGAGAGGAAGATTGATCTGGCTTTCAGGTGAGCCACCTCTGACCTCAGTTCAGCTGTCCTCCTCCTGGAAGGTTCCCATTCTGCACCCCTCCTCATCCCTCTCCCGTTACCTCCTCTACAATCAGCTCAGTAAAAAGTCTCCAAAAGCCCGTGGGCTGGCCCAATTTACACCGACCTTATATTTTAATCACACCCCCCTGTCTATTTCCCCTGCTGGACTGTGCCTCCCTAAAGTTGTGTGGACAATCTTCTCATGTCTGTATTTTACCATTGACATCTAGCACAGTACCTGGCATGTGGTTGATGCCCTAAAAACATCTGTTAAGCTGAATTTAGTACTAGAGAAAGAACATATAATGCATCTAAAGCATCTGCTCTAGTGTCTCCTCCAAATGCCTCTCTTTGGCAATCCTATTCAAAAGATTCTTTGTGGCTTAAAGTGACCCTCCCCATACAGCCTCCTATGTCCTCCATGCCCACAGGGAGTTCTCTCTGGAGCCTGAGGCACTCTGTAACTCCATGGTTTCACTGATCTCTCTGGAATGCACCTGGCCTGAGCATGTCCACACAGTACACATAAGGACTGGGAGTAGGTACAAACCAAACCTAATTTTCACCAGGGGAACTGAAAGTAACTTATTTGTACAAAATAAAATCTTATACTGTATTACAACATAGTGTAATAGTAAAAAGCATGGGTTTAGAGGAATTTTATCAGAAATCTTTCCCTTTTCAGCTGAGTGACTTTGAGGGAATCACTGGCTCACGCTGACTCCAGCTGTCACATCTGTCAGACAAAGCAAAGAATAGGATCTAGGGAGCTGCACAGAATTAAGTGGGATCATGACTAGGGATGCAGCACCAGGACCACAGCACACAACACCCTCACCAACTGCTAATTGTCATCATAATTACCCCAAAACGATTTCTCTTAGTTAATAAGTAGAATTAATTAATGTTCCATAGTAGATGACTAAATCCTATGTTAATGATTTTATAACATTTTATAACATGCAATTATAAAGAGTAATACTAATAACTAACACATATGCCAGGTCCATTCTAAACACTACACATAAATTAAATAGCTTAATCCTCATAACAATCCTGGAAGTAGGACTGCTATTGTCCTCATCTCAAGGATAAGAAACTGAGGCCTACAGAAATTAAATGTCTTGCCCAAGGTCACCCAGCTCTGAGAGGCAGAGATGGAATTCAAACCAAACCACAGAGCGCCTGACTCTGTGCTCTGAAGAGTATGTTATGGACTAAACTATTTGTATGACCCCCAAAATTCATCTGTTCAAGCCCTAACCCCCAGTATGGCTGTAGTTAAGCATAGGACTCTATTGCAATTGAGGTCATGAGGGTGGAGCCTTACTTTTTTATAAGAAGAGACACTAGAGAGCCTGCTCTGTCTCTTTCCACCACTTGAGGATACAGTGAAAAGGAGGCAATCTGCAAGCCAAGAATTGAGGCATCTTGATCTGTCAGCCTATAGAACTAACGAACAAATTTCTGTTGTTTAAGTCACTTAGTCTATGGTATTTTGTTATAGCAGCCCAAGCTGACTAATACAAAGTGGAAGGACAAGAGTTATGCCTCTGATAAGCAAAAATGGCAATTTTAAAAAAGGTTTTATTTATTTATTTTTGCAAGGGAGAGAGAGGATGTGTGCACGCACATTGCAGAGGAGGGGCAGAGGGAGAAGCAGACTCCCCGCTGAGCAGGGAGCCTGATGTAGGACTTGATCCCAGGACCCTGGGATCATGACCTGAGCTGAAGGCAGACGCTTAATCAACTGAGCCACCCAGACACTCCAAAAATAGCAATTATATCATTGATAATTAACAATAATTCATATCACCAAAAAATAATTATATCTAAAGAAATGGTGCAAAGCCTCACATCCAAGAAGAGAAGTATCAGGTGGCTAGCAGGAGCAGAGGAGAACCCTAACCACCAGTTCATTCTAATATTACACCCACCATGTGCCTGTCACTCTGGTGGGTAAAGGGTCAGACATGCAGCAGGAGGCACACACTCCCACCACAGAGTTAGAAGGAAACTGAAAGGAGGTATGTGTTCTGCAACATTATGCTTCTTGACAGTATGAACATTGGGTGGCTTTGATGATCCTAATTTGGTGACAATACACTGGACTTCTGTGTTCTCTTCTCATGCAAGATGCAAAGATCTGTGTGCATCTAGTCATTGGACGTCACTATACTTGCAGGGATTTTCCCTTTACACTCCGTATCATTCTGCTCATCTATACCTAGAAGACATTTTAAGAAGCCTGGTGCCATCTTTTACCCTTTGGTCTACAAGTTGAGCAAAATCTACTTTACTGTTATATAGACTAAAGAAATACTTCTTTGTCTCCCCTTAATAGAAGGGGTTTGCATATAATGTTAACAGTGTAATGAAAACATGTCATCCACTCACACCTCCCTGCACCACATGTCCAGCTTTGCCTTACAAACCGCAGGCAGAGTTCCATAATGGGCTCACTGGAGTGTTATGGGAAAGAATCGAACTTCAGAGTGGGCAAGCTCTGTCCCAACTTTGCTGTGTGACCTTTATTAGCTGTGTGACCTTAGGCAAGTCATTTAGTGTTTCCAAATATCAGCCTTTCAGTTCTAAAATAGAGCTAGAATCACCTGCCCTATCAGTTGCTATAATAAATAAATAATTGAAAATGCATCATAGGCTTAGCCCCATGTGGAGAACCCCATGCCCTACAAATGCACTGGTTTAGGCATCAGCCTTGCACATTTCTTCAGTGTCTGCAGGTAGAGGGAGTGGAGCGCTGACAAGGCTGTTGACATATGTGCACTTTCAGATGACCATCTGAGGCTGTGAGGAGGCCACCCATCAGGGCAGCACTGCTTCTTCAACATAAATGGAGACTCAGGTGTTTGTTTACAAGAGGGGTGCAGCCCCTTGAGTGCAGAAGGAGGCACTGTGCTGGTTGTCCCACAGCTGTGAATGATGGAAATGTCCTTATTCAACCACACAAGTGGCTATTCCCTCAACCAGTTCTGAAGTTAACTCTGTTATGCTCTCCCCTGAGGCAATCATTCTTGATTTTTTTTTCCTCTGTGTTCTGTTATCCAGCCATTGCAGATGACTCAGACACCTGGAGGCAGAGTAAGAGGTGGGTGGGGTGGGATGTGTAAGGACAGAGGACTGGCAGCCCATGGGTCTATTCATACTTGCTGCTCTCTTGGAATGTCTTCTTTGGGCTGTGGGTTCAGCAACAAACTGGATTTAAAAAATATTTCCCCGAGGCCACAGTCAGTTACCATTCTTCTGAGTGCACAGACTTGGACGAGCTCACACCATGTCCCAAACCACTTTAACCACCCACATGACTAGGGC
The DNA here is from genome assembly GCF_003265705.2 of Callorhinus ursinus. NCBI lineage: Eukaryota > Metazoa > Chordata > Mammalia > Carnivora > Otariidae > Callorhinus > Callorhinus ursinus. Next base: position 110,089,059 of record NW_027397064.1, read on the forward strand.
TAGCATGGACAAGCTAAACAATCCACAGACCCCAGAGACAGAACTTGAGGTCAAGACTGCAATGTTACACTGTGGTTCTACCCTGTGTTCTAATTTTTAGTTCAGGAAAAAGTGATATGTGGCAGAGGGTATAGAAGGAGATCTGCTATTTCAGAGAAATAAACTTTTTTTTTAACTTGCATATAGACACATGGCATTACATTAGTTTCAGGTGTATAACTTAGTGATTTGACAATTTATACATCACGCTATGTTCATCCCAAGTGTAGCTACCATTTGCCCCATTGCATCACTATTATAATATAATTGTAGTCTTTATATGCCTTTCATTCCTATAATTTATTCATTCCATAACTGGAAACCTATTACTCCCACCCCCTTCACCAATTTTTCCCAACCCCCTCCCCTCCAGCTGCCATCAATTTGTTCACTGTTATTTATAGGTCTGAGTCTGCTTTTCATTTGTTTATTAATTTTCGGGTTTTGTTTTGTTGTTTTTTTTAGATTCTACTTATGAGTGGAATTATGTGGCATTTGTCTTTTTCAGTCTGACTTATTTCACTTAGCATACTACCTGCCAGGTCCAACCATGTTGTCTCAAATGGCATGGTCTTTTTAAGTATTGGAATTTTTTTTTCTTTTTCTTTTTCAAGTATTAGAATTTTTTTAAGCCTCCCATTTACAACAGGAGCAGAGAAGGGAATAAACGTTCCCCAATAATGCTCAGAGCCTCACAGCTTGCACAGCCAGCCTTCTAGAAACAGGTCTAAGCCTGTCCTGTCTGGCTCAGAGTTCCCTAGGGTATGCTGTGTGGAGCCCAAGAAGGTGCCAGTTAGCAAGATGTGCTGGACACTACCTGGCACAAAGAGCTGGCTGCAGAGGAAGCAGCCTAAACACAGAAAGGGACAATTCTGAGTGTTGATTTTGTGACAGAGAGAAAGGGATATGGAGCCCAGAGCTCTGACCTACTGAGAGAACTCAGAAAGGTCTGTAGCTGCAGACATCCCTCTCATCCTCCCTGACAAAGAATCTGAAGGCATTTTATAAACTGTGAAGGTTTCATTAGAGGGAAGGGAAGCTCCAAAAGGGAGCTTCTAAGAACATTATTGTGGGGAATATATTTTCATTATTAATTCATTCATTAATTTCTTTATCTGCATTTATCAGGCCTCTATTCTGGGTCAGGTCCTATATTAGAAATGAGAATAAATAAGAAGTCAGATGTGGTCCCCATGTAGAGATAAAAGTAAAAAAGGGAGATAAAAGTAAAAACAAAGAATTGTGATATGACTGAGTTTTACAGGCACTTTTCATCACCACTGACAAGTTTTGCACCTGGCCCTTGGCTACAAACATGAGGAGGGCCTGGTGGCTACTTTCTTAGTAAAGCCTGGCCATGTCCTAGAGATTGTAATGAAGGTGAATCCTGAAGGCTCTCAGAATTTGGGGAGGAAGCTGTCAACCCTGAGAAGGGGGCCATGGGCTCAACCCATTTGCCAGATCTTAAAAAAGGAGTAGAAAGTTATGAAGCAGATAGATGACAGGGAAGGGAATTTCTGACAGAAAGACCAGCTGTGCTAAGGTGCAGAGGGACAAGAGTTTCTTCTAAGGCAGGTGGTAGAGCCTTCTCTATCAGGAGGGAAGATAGAGCTGGGCTTCCCAGTACCTATTCCACTGTCTTTCCTATTCTGTGGCATAACCAGGTGAGTACATCTGCACCTGCACTAATTGCTGAGCCCCAGTAAGGACATGTCCTATTCATCTTCAAATACTGGCTTTCTCAAAATGTCTGCTTCAGATTCTGAGCTTTGTAAATTTTGTTGAGTATGAATTGAAAACTGGTCAACTTTCCATTCTCACTGAGAAAAGACCCTTTAACAACTTTTAAGTCACTTTAAGGGAACAAAATAAATTCCTGGAACAAAAGTTCCCCATGCAAATCAAATGTGTGGGGAAAGGCTGCCTGGAAATTAGACTCTGAGAATTCAGAAAAGGCCTGGCTTGTATTATCAGGGGTCCTTGTTCTATCGACACTTGTTGGTTGAAAAGTTAAAGACTGCAGAAAATGAAGCAAGATCTTCCAAGTTTTCAGTCAGTTGAAGACATTATTCAAAGTCATCGAGTGGCTGACATTTCATAGCTGTGGAATTAAACAAATGTAATTTGCAGACCCACTACAAGGTTGAGTAATGAAATGTAACTTTAAATATTACAGTCCCCAGAAAGATCCCACCATTTCTACATAGACATCTTAGATGTCTCAATTTTTATCTACATGAGAGACAAGATTTCCTTTGACATGTCTAAAGGAATTCAGTTAGTACCATTTGCTTCTTGGCTGCCCTCTTGTGAATTCTAAGAGTAGGCTTCATTCTGCATTGTGTTTTAGATTGTCAGATTGTCTTTAAGATGTGGATGTGTTTTAGACACATGAGACTATATGTCTTGGGGAAGTAAAACAAGAAATTAAATTTAACTAGGGTTCTACAGTCATACTGTAGTATAAGACTCAAGGGGAAGCTGAGGCAAGTGGTCCTTCTTGGCCTCCCAGCCTGTGAGTCACATTTCTAGTCCTTCACACTATGACAAGCAGAGCTTGGGTTCAGTCTCAAGCAGCCTGGGTTCTGGTTGAATTTCAAAGGCCATCAAATCACTTTGGCTCTCAAGTATATTCCAGAGTGTATTTGGAACATTAGGTCTGGAGAAGCAGTGTGGTCTATCAAATTTATATTTGGGGGTCCAGCAGGTTTCAGCTTCTCCTCTTGGTAATTATGGTTGATTAAATGGCCTCCTAGCATCTGCGTGTTTGTTCATGTAACTTTATAGTCTCCTTACTCTATGATTATGGAATTAGTATGTGACTTGCTTTAACAAAAGGGTCAATAATAAGACTGACACAAGAAAAGTCTCAACAAAACACTTAAGTATTTCACTTCACTCTTGTTTCTCTGTCATTGCTTTTAAGCACACAAACAAAAAACAATAACAAAATCCTACCTAGACTAGCCTTCTGAAGGGCGATAAGAGACATGTACATGTGGGAGGCCTATGGAGACCTCAGTTGTACCAGTTGAGGCTGTCCTAGACCAGCCTGCAGTCAACTGACCCACAGATATATGAGAGAGCCCTGCCAAGAGTAGCAGAGTTACAGCTGAAAACCCAACCTACGACTGAATGCACGCACAAGAGACCAGAAGAACCACCCAGCCAACTTGTAAACTTGTGAGAGGCTTATTATTTTAAGCTTCTGAGTTTTGAGGTGGTTTATTATGCATTAGTAGACAATGATACAGTAGCTCTGAGAATTTGAGCAAATCATATGACATAACTGAGCTCCTACACACAGACACACAAACACACACACACAGCCCATCTCTTTGCATTGTTATGAACACTAAGATAATATACCTGCTATTGAGTAGGTCTTCAACAGATAGAAGTCACTCCACCTGGCACCCTGCAGTTGCATACTTATATTGGTATTTGCAAAATAATTGTCTATTTGCTATTTGATAAAATTCAAATGCACTTATGTGTTGTTCAAAAGATTCTGCCCCATATCTATTACTCTATTTCCTCTATTTCTATAGTTGTGAACTTTACTCAGAGAATATTGATCACTGAAGGAGAGATGGTGAGGCTGACTATATATGCACTTGAGCATGCATGGCACTATTTTCCAAGTAGGGTTCTGGATGCTTTCCATATATGATCTCACATAACCCATTCTTCTGGATAGGTATAATTTACCCTTTGCAGGTAAATATACTGAGGCTTGCAATCAAAATTACATAATTCATGACTAAACTGGGGTTTGAGTTCGCAATTGTCTGACATTAAAACTGATGCTTTCCTGATATTTCCAATAACTCCTCAAGATTAGGTGGACTGGACCAGGTTAAAACACTGAGGAAAATGGTAGATGAAATTTCAGTCAGGAGTCCTTGGACAATGAAAGTGAAGTATTAAGCAGCTAAGTGCACAATCCTCAAAATGTCAGAACTTATTGATTGGAGATAATATGCCAAGGGGTTGGGTGGGGACATGGATAAAATTGATATTAAGGCAAGAGCTTGAATATCACCTTATATTCTGGGGGACTTCATTAATTGAGAAGACAAGGGAAATAAATGGATAAGGACCTGTGTCTTCTTGACTTGGTTCATGGGGATTCAAAAGGGAGAGTTTCAGTAGGCAGGTTTAAAATGTGACAGTAGATCAGTGTTGGAGCTTGCTCTTCCCCTTGTGTTCTTATCCATTGTAATGAAGATCACAGTGCACAGAGCTTTCTCTTGTAAATAAAACAATTCCTTTAATATGAAACTATTTGAATTAGATTGGATATGAAAGTAGCCAAAGTTAAGAACTATTCACAACTATTACCTGTGTCTCATTTTTAAAATACCTTATATTTAGTTTTGAAGTAAGTATAGTTTTACAGGAAAGTGCAAAAGAATGTAAAGAGACATTCTGTGCAAACTTTACAAAGTTCTTCCAAAAGTGACATCTTGCAAAACTGTAGTAAAATATCAAACCAGGAAGCTGATATTGGTACAGTACACAGAGCTTATTCAGATTTTACCACACTCCTGTGTTTGCGTGTGTGTGTGTGTGTGTGTGTGTGTGAATGAAATTTTATCACATATACAGTTTTGTGTAATCACCACCACAAACAACATCCTGAACTGCCAAATCATGACAATACTCCCTCTTTCACCTCTATAGCCACATCCCTGCCCACTCCATCCCTAACCACTGACAGTCACTATTGTGTTGTTCATATCTACACCTCTGTTATTCCATGAGTATCTATGTAAGAAATCCTGCAATATGTCTTATCTTGAAACTGTTTTATTTTCCTCACTTAACAGAACTTCTGTGATGTTTATTCATGTAGTTGTGTGTATTGATAGCTTGTCCCTTTTTATTGATGAGTAGTATTTCATGGTACAGATGAGCCAGTTTATTTAATCAGTCATTCACCGAGGGACACTGAGGAAGTTTCCAGTTTGGGACTATTTACAAAGAAAGCTACTTTATATATTTGTTTACAAGCTTCTGCCTGGAAATAACTTTTCAGTTCTTTAGAATATATGCTCAAGAAGGAAATTGCTGGATTGTATGAAAAGTTCATTTTTACTTTTTTTTTTTAAAGAGGACAGCATTTTAATTAATTACAGCATTTAATTAACATTATTTACGCTACCAATTATGATAGTGAAAGGGCATATTATGCAACCATTAAAATCATGTTTTGGAAGAATATTTAATGATGTGAAAAAATATTCATTATATACTGTCAATTTGGAATATATAAAGGAAATGTCTAACTATTTTCCAGAATGGTTGTACTATTTTACATCCCCACCAATAATGTATGGGAGATCCAGTTTTTCTGTATCCTCATCAGTATTTAGGTAGGTAGTATCTCTCATTGTAGTTTTAATTTGCATTTATCTATTGGCAATGATATTGAACATCATTTCATGTATTTATAAATATGACATTAATATAACTTCTTCAGTAAATTATCTGTGCAATTCTTTGTCCATTTTCTTTTTAATTACTTGTATTTTACTGATGACTTTTGAGGGGTTTTTTGCATATTTTAGTTGAGTCCTTTGTTATATACATAACTGGCAGATACTTTCTGAGCCTGTAATTTGTATTTTCATCCTCTTAATTGTGTTTCAGAGAGCAAAGTTTTTAATTTTGATGAAGTTCAATTTATGAGTTTTTGCTTTTATGTATAGTACTATTGGTTTTAAGTCTAATAATATTTTCTCCCATGTTTTATTCTAAAAGTTTTATCATTTTATATTTTATATTTAAGAATGGTAATCCATTTTGAGTTAATTTTCATATGGGGCCTGAGGTTAAGGTCAAGAATCAGTTGGGTTTTTTTGTTTTTGGGGTTTTGTTTTTTTTTTTTTTTTTTGCCTATGAATATCCAATTGTTTCAGCATCATTTATTGAAAAAGCTATTCCTCTTCAATTGGGTTGCTTTTGCTCCTTTGTTGAGAATTAATGGAGCATATTTGTATAGCTCTATTTCCATTGATTTATGTCTATCCTTCTGCCAATACCAAAGTGTCTTGATTACTGTAGCTAAAGAGCAAGTTTTAACATTGGGAAGAGTGATTTCTTCCACTTAATACTTTTCAACCTTGTTCTAGCTATTCTAGAGTGGTTGCCTTTCCTATAAATTTTACAACACATTTGTCTACATCTACAAAAACCTTGCTGAAATTTTGATAAGAATAATACATACCAATTTAGGGAGAATTGACTTCTTTGTTATGTTATGTCTTCCAATTCTGGTACACTACCTTTCATGAAGCATTTAGCTATGCTCTGATTTTTTCCATTAGCATTTTGTAATTTGCATTATACATGTCCTGCACATGTTTTATTATATTTATACCTAAGCATTTCATTTTCTCAGCAATACTGCACATTTATATAGGTTTCCACTTAGTCATCATTAGCACATAGACATAAAATTGATTTTTGTGTATTTATCTTATATCTTATGACCTAACTTAACTCACTTATTAGTTCTATGAGTTTTTTGTTGTTTTTTTAAAATTTTTTAAAGACTTTATTTATTTATTTGACAGAGAGAGACAGCAAGAGAGGGAACACAAGCAGGGGGAGTGGTAGAGGGAGAAGGAGGTTTCCCACTGAGCAGGGAGCCTGATGCAGGCTCCATCCCAAGACCCTGGGATCATGATCTTCGCAAAGGCAGACGCTTAATGACTGAGCCACCCAGGTGCCCCTTTGTTGTTGTTTTGTAAATGTCTTGGTGTCTTCTAGGTAGACAGTCATGCTGTTCTACAAATAGAGGCAATTTTATTTCTTCTTTTCCATTTTGTATGCTGTTTATTTCTCATGCCTAACAGCAGTAACAGAAACTTTCAGAAAAATTTTTAATGGGTGTGGTGAAACAGGATATCCTTGCCTTCTTCCTGATACCAGAGGTAAAGCCTTTCAGTCTTGTAACCATTATGATGTTAGCCGTAGACTTCTATAAATGCTCTGAGTTTGAGGATGGTTCCCTTTATTCAGACTATAGAGTCATTCAAACTCTAATTATAGTAGGAATAAATGATGGAGTTTGAATTTTGTCAAATAATTTTTTCCATATTGGTTGATAATATCATGATTTTTCTTCTGAAGATTATAATGTGTTGGATAAAAGGCAACCCACGGAATGGGAGAAGATTTTTGCAAATGACACTACAGATAAAGGGCTGGTATCCAAGATATATAAAGAACTTCTCAAACTCAACACCCAAAAATAAATAATCAAGTCAAAAAATAGGCAGAAGACATGAACAGACACTTCTCAAAAGAAAACATACAAATGGCTAACAGACACATGAAAAAATGTTCAGTATCATTAGTTATCAGGGAAATTCAAATCAAAACCACATTGAGATGCCACCTTATACCAGTTAGAATGGCAAAAATTGACAAGGCAAGAAACAACAAATGTTGGAGAGGTTGTGGAGAAAGGGGAACCCTCTTACACTGTTGGTGGGAATGCAAGTTGGTACAGCCACTTTGGAAAACAGTGTGGAGGTGCCTCAAAAAATTAAAAATAGAACTACCCTAAGACCCAGCAATTGCACTCCTGGGTATTTACCCCAAAGACACAGAGGTAGTGAGAAAAAGGACCATATGCACCCCAATGTTCATAGCAGCAATGTCTGCAAAAGCCAAACTGTGGAAAGAGCCAAGATGCCCTTCAACAGATGAATGGATAAAGAAGATGTGGTCCATATATACAATGGAATATTACTCAGCCATCAGAAATGATGAATACCCAACTTTGCATCAACATGGATGGGACAGGAGGAGATTATGCTAAGTGAAATAAATCAAGCAGAGAAAGTCAATTATCATATGGTTTCACTTATCTGTGGAACACAAGGAATAACATGGAGTACATTAGGAAAAGGAAGGGAAAAATGAAGGGGGGGAAATCGGAGGGGGAGATGAACCATGAGAGACTATGGACTCTGAGAAACAAACTGAGGGTTTTCGAGGGGAGGGGTTTGGGGGGATAGGTTAGCCCGGTGATGGGTATTAGGAGGGTATGTATTGCATGGAGCACTGGGTGTTATATGCAAACAATGAATCATGGAACACTACATCAAAAACTAATGATGTATTTTATGGTGGCTAACATAACAAAATAAAATAAGAAAATAAAAATATTGAGCCAGCCTTGTATATATGGAATATATCCCATTTGATAGAGGACTATATGAGCATTGTTAGCCTGTAAACATTTTATTGAGGATTTTCGCATCTGTGTTTATGAAAGATATTGGATGCATGTGGGTGTGCTATTTGGTTTTGATAACAGGGTAATCCTGAATTTACAAAGTGAGTTGGGAAGGATCCCCTTCTCTTTTCTGGAAAAGATTGTGTAAAATGTTAATTCTTTTTCAATTATTTGGTAAAATTCTGCAGTGAAATCATCTGGACCTGAAGATATGGAAAAAGGATTTTAATTACAAATTAAATTTATTTGATGGTTGTAGGACTAGTCAGATTCTTTTCATCTTGGCTGAGTTAGGTAATTTGTGAGTTTTCGATCCAGCAATTGCACTACTGGGTATTTACCCCAAAGATACAAATGTAGGGACCCGAAGGGGTACGTGTAC
>NW_027397065.1:0-6485 GCF_003265705.2 Callorhinus ursinus
AGATGACCCAGCTGGAGGCTTCCCGTGGTGACAGGGCAGAGGCTGGGAGCCACCGTCAGGTGTCCCGTATCTGTCTGGTCAGGTCTCCTGAATTTGGTACTTGCCTGTGTTGTGTCTTTTGCCTATATAGCTGCAGTCAGTATTGTGAGGAGAATTTGCAAGCAACACTGGTGAGTAGATAGTGTCTTTGTCAGTCCCCTCTAAGGATGATGCAACCATCAGCAATTGAGCTCTGTCATTTTGTGTGGTCGGGCTTGGATCACAACCTTTCTCATTTATTTAATGCTCTAAACCTGACTATGTCTTGGGACCTTAGGAAGCTCAATCTCCTGTTCTGATTGACTAAGGACAGGTTAACATGTTTGTTAACACTAAAGGTGTAGCACATTGGTTGGAGAAACTAACTGCTTAACAATAACAACAAAAAGTACCACACAGTTTGACAGCTCTGCTTTATCTTCTTTGCATAAACAATCCATGGTCTTGCCATATTGAAGGTAGGCTGGAACTCATCACATAGGCATTTAGGAACTCCACAGGTTATTCAGTCTTAAACTTGTGATTTCTGAGGTCAGCCTGGGCAGTGACATCCAGCCAGAGGAAGGGGACAGAGCATGGAGGACATATTTTTGGCTCACCAGGTCTTGTAGTGGCGAATATCATTTCTGCTCACATGTCACTGACTAGAACTCATTCTGATGGTCTCACTTAACTGCAAGGGAGGTTAACAAATGTTTGTCAAGGACGAAAAAAACATATTTAATGAATACCTAGCAGTCTGTTGCCAGAGATGGGCTGTTTTTCCTTTAACTTTGTATTGTTGTTTCAACTGTGTTGTCCTTTTTTTTCTACACATTTAAATGATGAACTTATTTAAATTTCTGAAGAGACAGTACCTTCACATAGTTGCAGAGCTTAAAAATGGAAAAAGAGGGCGCCTGGGTGGCTCAGTTGGTTAAGCGTCTGCGTTAGCCTCAGGTCGTGTGATCCTGGTGTCCTGGGATTGTGATCCTGGTGTCTGGTGTCCTGGGTTCGTGATCCCAGCGTCCTGGGATTGAGCCTTGCTTCGGGGCTCCCTGCTCAGTGGGGAGTCTGCTTCTCTCTCTCCCTCTGCCCCTCCCCCTGCTCATGTTCTTTCTCTCTCTCAAATAGATAAATAAAATCTTTAATAAAAAAAAGTATATAGATCGTGAAATGTTTGCCTCTCATCCCTGCCCCACATCTGCTCAGTTCCTTTTGGAATAATCATGGTTGTTATTTTCTTGTGTATCTTGCCAGAGGCTTTCTGTTTTAAAAAGCAAATAAATAAATATGAATATATAGTCCTCCCTCCCTATTTATATGGATGGGGCATAATATACACAATACTCCTTGCTTCTTTCCCTTAATAGTATAAGATAGTTACTTTTGTATTATTATGTATAGTAAATTTATGTATAGTAAATTTTGTATTATTCTGTCTCAATGACAAGACGTTCCTACTCTCAAGGAGTTTCTAATCTAATTTGGTCAAGGTATAATCTAGTGAGGAGGAGATGCAGATAAGATATCCTGTACCTAAGATAAAATTCTTACCCGTTACATGCTTTATAGCTCAGTAGCACAATTAGAGCAAATGAAGAATACTTTTTTAATTCAAATTAGATTTTTAGAAAACTGTTAAAGAGAATTAAGCATGCTAAGGTTATTCTTGGTAATTATATCACATAAATCATTGAAATTAGTAAAACTGAAAATTGTTGGTGTTAGGAAATAGATCCCTGACTATTGATTACATTTTTGTGTAATTTTCTAAAGCACTAAGTACATTCTCGTGATAGTTCTTTCTCTTGAATAATTAAATGACTTTTATTTTGGTAAACTCATGCTTGGAGTATTAACAGTTTATTTCTAATTCATAACTCTGGCCTCAATGACAAAGTAATAAAATGTTACGTATTTCCTCCATTTACCGTTTAATTTATATTAACAAAACTGAATGCCATTTTAAAGTCTCAGGGATTTGTTGCACTGAACTACATTGGGAGGCCCTCTTTATTCTTTGTGGTTTCCCATGTTCCATGAACCTGCCAAAACAGTGTTCACCTTTGGTGACTGTGATTTTCCTCAGCCCACGTGACCTGCTGCTGACACAGTACTGCTCATAAATGGGAATGAAGAGCAGTAGGTGGTGCATAGCTGAGAGTGGAGATTGGTTGGTGTTGAGCCCTGCCTCTCTTCCTTTGCTGTGTGAATGTTTGAGCAGAAACTGCTGCTGCCAAGAAAAAAGTGATCTCAAACACCTCTTACCCGAACGTCTGCCCTGACTTAGTGTCTATGGAGGAACCAGTGTCTCTTGGGATGCTTATAACCAGGAACCTGCCGCTGGCCTCCGCTCTGTTCTGTAGTAATCAGGCCTCCAGGGAAGGCTAAACTGGTTCACGTGACCAGCAGGAAATGGCAGCTTTCCTTTGTGCTGAGGAGGAGATACACAGGAGAGAGTGAGGAGCAAGAGTTGGAGATCTTTTCCTTCTTGGCTCTTCCAGCTTTATTTTCCTCTCTTTGTGCCTTTACCGGTGGGGATTTTCTGAGTGTATCTCCTCCAAATGCCGTGGGAGGACTTCATTTCCTGTGGCTGTAATGTCATAAAAATCCCTCTATGAAATAACTAGATACACTGTATAAAGCATAAGACATTGTTTTCGGACATAGCTGAGCCTCTTAAATAATAATAATGATAAAGGGAAAAACTGAGGGAACAGATTAAAGAAGGGGCTGGAAATGGGAGTTGACTTTGCTGCTGCAGTTGCCACCCTAGGCCTCTGCAGACATTGGTAATCAAAAGGATCGGTTTTTAAAAAGCCTTGTGGGAAACTGGAGTGAAGGCTTTGTGTCTAAGTTAGGGAGCCTATAGTAATGTGAGACCCTCCAAGGATCATAATCTCATTAAAGAGAGGGAACAAGGAAATACATTTGTCTTGGCCTAGTCTTTACAGAGGGAAAATTTGCCAAGAATTCTCAACCAAAGGCTCACCCTCACTCAGGTTTGCTATTCCAATTTGTACTGTCTGTGTGGTCTGGCAATTTCCAATTTTTGAAAGTTGTTTTGAATGGTCCCATGCCTCAGGGTTCCTAGCAGAAGCAAATGCAAACACTCCCTGAAGGAATACACTCTCAGTCCTGGCCTCCTAGGAATCCCAAAGAGAAAGCTCTACCATAAGCTCACAAAACACAATTACAAAAGATAAGTAAACAAGTAACCATGAATGTGAGCAGAAATTATAAACAGCAGAATTAGAATCCCAAGACCTTCAGATCATGGGATTATGAGGATAAATTCAAAAGTTAAAAGAAGTTAAATACTAAAAAGAACAAAAAATATGAGCACAAAACAAAAATGCCATCAAAGGAGAGAGTAGATTGTTTTTTTTAAAAAGAACCACATACAACTTTTAGAAACAGTGGGTGGGTTACACAGGAATAAATGCAGTAACTATAATGCAGGGTAATATCTGAAGAAATTACCTGGAGTATAGCACAGAGAGACAATACGATAAAAAATATAAGAAATTGTAAGACAAAAAGAGAATTAGGTGGTCTAACATAATCCTCATCAGATTTCCAGAGGGAAATTAGAATAGGGAGAGAAGAGACTGTGTTCAAAGAGATCGTCTTTTGACAATCCTTTATTTGGATGAAAATTTCTCAGATTTCATGAATGATATGAGTCCTTAGGTTTAGGAAGCATGGTGGATCCAAAGTATATTTGAGAACAAATGAGAAATCCACATTTCACTGAATCACACTGAAACTGTATGACACCACATCAGATGTAAAAATATTACAGAGAGCAGAGAGCAAAGAAAGATCACCTGTCATGCCCTAAAAATTACATAACTGATTTGATTTCTAATTTCCCCACCTGTTGTCTGCTTTATTTGCTTTCTTTCAGTGATTTCTTTTGGATTTATTGAGTTTTTGTTTTGTTTTGTTTTTCATTTAATCACCCCTTTCCCTGCCCAAAGCTTTGTAGTTTATGTCTGTTCCTGTTGATTCTTACTCATTTAGTTGCTTTTTATGCTTATCTTTGTTTACTGATTATATTCTTTGGAAATTTAAGAATAATGTGAGGGCTAGGATGAAGGTGCCTTCTCTGTTTGTTTGCTTCTGCCAGGTTCTTGGTGGCACAATCATTCTGGGACCATTTTAATTCAAGTTCAGCATTTGGTATGTTTTAGTCCATCCAAATGATGCGAACCTATGCTGCAAGTTCATCTTTACTGTGAGGCTAGCTCATTTTTTAGCAGATCTCTTCAGTACAAAAGTGGCTTTGACTGCTGGATTACTCCTCTGGGTTACTGTTTTCTTTTAGATTTTGGTGATTTTATTCCTTACCATTTTGTTAGTTTTTTGATACTTTTATGAACATGTTTTTATGTCTCATTTGGCTTTTTAAATTGTCCTCATTGGAATGATGGTCTGAAAGTACTGGTTCTCACCATTACCAAAAGCAAAAATCCTATCATGTGTTTTCAAAGACTCAAGTTGATGTTCTAAACTGGTGATGGAAGATCGCTGTCAGAAAATTGTTCTGTTTAATATTCCAAAAAGGGTAAATTGTTCTCTATTCCTAAAATGATGCATCCCTAGAACAGGAGTAATAAAAATCCTCAAAAGCTTGTTGGGTGATTTATAATTTGCAACAGGTACATATTCAGAATAGCTCCTTAGAATGTAATTTGTAAATAAATAAAATAGTGACATTTGTGGATGACTCATAGCTCATCTCCTTACTCAAGCTATGCCTTCTTCCCCCTCCTGCCTTGCCTTATCTAATATGTCACAACTCTTGTTAACTTGACCTCCTTAATGTATCTTAAAACTATGTGCCTTTTCACCCCTCTATCCTTTACCCAGTTCAGATCATCAGCATCCCTCCCCTGGAGTCTTCCTGCCACTGTCCTCTGCCTTTCAGATGTTAGCCATGGGCTCCCATTCTCAGGGGAAAGTCCCAGCTCCTGTGTGGCCCACGTCCCTCACATGACCGTACGCTGCCTGGCTGCCTAGCCCCTGCTGTCCCAGTCTCACACTTTCAGCCTCCATCTTCCCGTACATCTTCCTGTGCTACTTCCACAGTCAGTACTTTTGTAAGCACTTGGTAATTATTCATTAAATGAACCAGTGAATGATGTCTGTGACTCTAGGGAGATCCAAGTAATCATAGGCCCTCTCATGTTTCTATTAGAAAGCTGTGTAGGTAGTTAGTTGAGCCGTAGTGCATGGCCAGCATGGTAATGTCTGCATTTAATTTACTCATTTTATATTGTCTGTCTTTAGAGCCAAACTTTCAGTGAAAAGTCAGAACAAACACAAATGACTCTTTTTTTTTTTTTTTAAAGATTTTACTTATTTATTTGACAGAGACACAGTGAGAGAGGGAAAACAAGCAGGGGGAGTGGGAGAGGGAGAAGCAGGCTTCCCGCAGAGCAGGAAGCCCGATGTGGGGCTCAATCCCAGGACCCTGGGATCATGACCTGAGCCGAAGGCAGACGCTTAATGACTGAGCCACCCAGGCACCCCACAAACAACTCTTCAGAGCAAACCTTTCAGGGAAAAGTCAGAACAAACACCACATAAAACCACCTCTCCTCAGTAGTTTGTATTTTAGTTCCCCCCCCGCCCCGCCTCGCTCTCCAAGTAACCTTATGTTAGAATGATAGAGGCATCTCCACAAATAGCAACCAGCAGGTACAGACTTCATCACATGTCCTTACAATGGCAACAGCTGTAGTAGGGTTACGTACTGTGTTCCTGAGGGACAGCCACACACAACAGATACTGGCGTCATCGCCCAATTCATCTTCAAATGTGAAGGACTCCAGTGACACCCACTTTTAGTCCTTGGGTCTTTGGTGGTAAAGAAGAATCTTTGTCATCGAAGGACCTCAAGTCCATTGTTTTTTGTCACGGAATGAAATGACTCAGGGGCCTTCCTTTCATTTGGAATGTGTCATGCTGTAAGATTAACCATAGAACACTATAGGGCATCTTGACACAAATACTTTTACCATCATCTCGTTGACAGTGCTACTTCCTTTTTTTTTTGACAATGCTACTTCTTGTTTTGTTGACTGTCATGATTATTGAATCTCTCTTATTGATTACACCAAGATATTTTTTCTCTATTTTGGTATAATCTGACATACTGTTTTATTAGAGTTATTTGGGAAATCTTGTTACTGCTGCTAAGAACAGGATATGCAGACTTTTTAAAAAACTTGATTAGAAGTCATTTTACTAATTTGCATTCTGATCTGCAGATCGGAGATAAAAGTAGAACTATAGCTCCCCCCGTGGTGAGAAGTTTGTAGTAAACAGTGTCACACACCCTTTCACTCTCTTCCTGCCTGTTCTAAACATGTGTAATGCGTTATGGGATTCTCAGTGCAGCCTACTAACCATTTCGGGTGCTCTTTCCCCCACCCTGTGCTGTTCTTTGTGGTATC
>NW_027397065.1:6495-91516 GCF_003265705.2 Callorhinus ursinus
GAAAACATCTCAGAGCTTTATCATTGTTATTATTTTGTGAAATCTTATGGATAACATGAGAGAAGTCTTAGAACATTTAATGGCACAAATTAAAGTTATTCCAATTTTTTAGGGGCGCCTGGGTGGCTCAGTCATTAAGCATCTGCCTTTGGCTCAGGTCGTGATCCCAGAGCCCCACATCGGGCTCCCTGCTTGGCGGGAAGCCTGCTTCTCCCTCTCTCACTCCCCCTGCTTGTGTTCCCTTTCTCGCTGTGTCTTTCTCTGTCAGGTAAATAAATAAAATCTTTAAAAAAATAAAAATTAAAAAAAAATAAAGTTATTCCAATTTTTGCATTATAAAAAGTAAAGTTTGCCCATTTCTGTTAACTACAGCAACACATAGAGGCCCTTCTATTTTAACACAGGATATTCTCATGTTTCATCCTCAAAATGTGGACCATCATCAAAATAGGAAATTTCTTAGACTAGCCATTTTTTTAAAAAAAGATATATTTAATTATTAGAGAGTGTGCGCGTGCATGCACATGTGTGCACAGAGGGGTGGGGGGAGGGGCAGTGGGAGAGGGGAGAGAGAATCCCAAGCTGACTCTGTGCTAAACACAGAGCTGGGAGTGGGGCTCGAGCCCATGATCCTGAGATCATGACCTGAGCCAAAACCAAGAGTCCAACACTTAATTGACTATGCCACCCAGGCACCCCTAGACTAGCCATTTTTAAAAAAGAGATGCCTTATTTCTTTTGACCCTAGAACAACTTCTTATTTGACTTATCCAAAGGAAAAATCTGCTAATATATCTGTGGTGGTATCAATATGCAAATGAGTTTGGGTATTAAAGCGAAGTAAAAAGCATTATTTTGATTTTTAGCACTTAAGCTTTACAGTTTGTCATAACATTAACAAGAGAGGATTTTCCCATTAGGCTAGCAGCGGATTTTTTTCAACAGAAACTTTGCAAATCAGAAAGGAGTGGCATGATATACTCAAAGTGCATAATGGGAAAAATCTGCAGCCAAGAATTCTCTATCCAGCAAGGCTATCGTTCAGAATAGAAGGAGAGATAGTTTCCCAGACAAACAAAAACTAAAAGGAGTTCATGACCACTAAACTAGCATTGTAAGAAATATTTAAGGGGAACTTGAGTGGAAAGAAGAGATCAAAAGTGAAGTATAAATGTAGGAAATCCAAAAGCAGTAAAAATGATTATTTCTGTAAAAAAATCAGTCAAGGAACTCACAAAAAAGGATATAAAATATAATAACATATACCTAAAACATAGGGAAGAGGGGAGAAAAGAATGGGTTCAAACTTTAACAGCCATCAACTTAATATAGACTGCTACATGCAGAAGAGGTTATATACAAACTAATGGTAACCATATATCAAAAATCACTAGTAAACTTGTAAAGAATAAAGAGAAAGAAATCTAAAGGTATCACCAAAGAAAACCAGCAAAACATGAAAGAGAGAAAGAAAAGAAAGGATCAAAGAAAATCTTCAGAAACAACCACAAAACAAGTAATAAAATGGCAATAAATACATATCTATTAATAATTACTTTGAATGTAAGTGGACTAACCACTCCAATCAAAAGACGTAGAGTGACAGAATGAATAAAAAAAACAAGACCCATCTATATGCTACATTCAGCAGATTAAAAGTGAGGGGATAGAGAAACATCTACCATGCAAATGGATGTCCAAAGAAAGCCAGGGTAGCAATACTTATATTGGACAAACTGGACTTTAAAACAAAAACTGTAACAGGAGACAAAGAAGGGCACTAAATAATAAAGAGGACAATCCAACAAGAAGATATAACAATTGTAAATATGTATACACCCACATAGCACCCAAATACATAAACAGTTAATAACTGACATAGAGGAACTAATTGATAATAATACAGTAATAGATCAATGCACAGATCATCTAAACAGAAAATCAAGGAAACAGTGGCTTTGAATGACACATTGGACCAGAAGGACTTAACAGATGAATTCAGAACATTCCGTCCTAAACCCAAAGAATACACATTCTTTTCAAGTGCACACAGAACCTTCTCCAGAATAGATCACATATTAGCCCACAAAGCAAACCTCAGCAAATTTGAGAAGATCAAAATCATACCATGCATCTTTTCTGACCACAACGCTATGAAACTGGGAGTCAACCACAAGAAAAAATCTGGAAAGACCACAAATATATGGAGGTTAAACAACGTGCTACTAAATGATGAATGGTTGATCAACCAGGAAATAAAAGGAGAAAGGAAAAAACTACATGGAAACAAATGCACATGAAAACGTGATGGTCCAAAACTTTTGGGACACCTGAAGGCAGTCATAAGAGGGAAGTTTATAGCAATACAGGCGCCTACCTCAAGAAGCAAGACAAATCTCAAACAACCTAACCTTACACCTAAAGGACCTAGAAAAAGAACAACAAACAAAACCTAAAATCAGGAGAAGGAAGGAAATAATTAAGATCAGAGCAGAAATAAATGATATGGAAACTAAACAAACAAACAAAAAAACCAGCTCAATGAAAATAGAAGCTGGTTCTTTGAAAAAAAAAAAAAAAAGATTAATAAGATTAATAAACCCCTAGCCAGGTTTACCAAGAAAAAAAGGAAAGGACTCAAGTAAATAAAATCACAAATGAGAGAGGAGAAATAACAGCCAACACCACAGAAATACCAACAATCATAAGAGAATATTATAAACTATATGCCAACAAATTGGACAACCTGGAAGAAATAGATAAATTCCTAGAAACATATAAACTACCAAAACTGAAACAAGGAGAAATAGAAAACTTGAACAGACCAGTAACCAGCAAAGAAATTGATTCAGTAATCAGAACTCTCCCAAAAAAAGTCCAGGACTGGATGGCTTCATGGGTGAATTCTACTAAACATTTAAAGAAGAGTTAATGCCTAATCTTCTCAAACTATTCCAAAAAATAGAAAAGGAAGGAAAACTTCTGAATTCATTCTGTGAAGCCAGCATTACCCTGATATCAAAACCGGATAAAGACACCATTGAAAAAGTGATCTATAGGCCAATATCCCTACATAAAAACCCAACAAAATACTAGCAAACTAAATCCAACCATACATTAAAAAAAAATTCATCACGATCAAGTGTGATTTAT
The DNA here is from genome assembly GCF_003265705.2 of Callorhinus ursinus. Classification (NCBI taxonomy): domain Eukaryota; kingdom Metazoa; phylum Chordata; class Mammalia; order Carnivora; family Otariidae; genus Callorhinus; species Callorhinus ursinus. The sequence goes on from NW_027397065.1 coordinate 9,649, forward strand.
TCCTGGGCTACAGGGGTGGTTCAGTATTCTTAAATCAACATGATATATCATATCAATAAGAGAAAGGATAAGAATCATGTGATCATTTCAATAGATGCAAAAAAAGCATTTGACAAAGTGCCACATCCATTCATGATAAAAACCTTCAACAAAGTAGGTTTAGAGGGAACGTACCTCAACATAATAAAGGGCATATATGAAAAACCTACAGCTAACATCATCCTTAATGGGGAAAAACTAAGAGTAAGATCAGGAATAAGACCAGGATGTCCACTTTCACTGCTTTTATTCACCATAGTACTGGAAGTCCTAGCCACAGCAATCAGAAAAGGAAAGAAATAAAAGATATCCAGAATGGTAAGGAAGAAGTAAAACTTTCACTATTTGCAGCTGACATCATACTTCATATAGAAAACCATAAAAACTCGACCAAAAAAACTTCTAGAACTGATAAATTGAATAAAGTCCTGTGATATAAAATCAATGTACAGAAATCTGTTGCATATATATATACCAATAATGAAGCAGCAGAAAGTAAAATTAAGAAAACAATTCCATTTACAATTGCACCAAAAATAATATACCTAGAAATAAACCTAACCAAAGAGGTGAAACACCTGTACTCTGAAAACTATAAAACACTGATGAAATGTCCGTCGGCTGATGATGAATTGGTAAAGAAGGTATGATATATATATCTACACATGCAATGAACACACACACACACGCACACACACACACACGAGTATTACTTGGCCATAAAAAAGAACAAAATCTTGTCATTTGTAATGTTGTGGATGGAGCATAGAGAATTATGCCAAATGAAAAAAGTCAGAAAAGACAAATACCATATGATTTCACTCGTGTGGAATTTAAGAAGCAAAACAAATGAGCATAGGGGGAAAAAAGAGTGAGCAAACCTTGAAAGAGATTTTTTTTTTAAGATTATATTTATTTATTTGACAGAGAGAGAGAGAGAGCACAAGTGGTTTGCATGGGTAGAGGGAGAGGGAGAAGCAGACTCTCCGCTGCTTAGAGAGCCTGACGTGGGACTTGGTCCCAGGACCCTGAGATCATGACCTGGGCTGAAGGCAGACACTTAACTGAGCCACCCAGGTGCCCCAGGGAGACTCTTAATTATAGAGAGCAAACTGATGGTTACCAAAGGGGAGGTGGGTGGGAGGATAGATGAAGTGGGTGATGGAGATTATGGAGTACACTTGTTGTGATGAGTACCGGGTGTTATGTATAGGTGTTGAGTCCCTGGATTGTATACCCAAAGCTAGTAGTACACTGTATGTTTACTAGCTGGGGTTTATATTAAAGCTTTAAAAAAAAAAGAGAGAGATACATTGGAATATTACAGAATGGAGTATTACTGAGCCATGAAAAGAAAGAGAGCTTGACATTTGTGACAACATGAATAGACTTAGAGGGTATAATCCTAGATGGAATAAGTCAGAGAAAGACAAATACCATATGATTTCACTTATACATGGAATCCAAAAAACAAAAATGAACAAATGGATAAGGATAGTGTGGTGTATATATACTCAGTAGTAATCAGCCATAAAGAAAAGTATGAGATCTTGCCATTTGCAACATCAGCGGACCTAGAGGGTATTATGCTATGTGAAATAAGTCAGAGAAAAAGAAAACAAACGAATAAACAAAAAAGCAGAATCAGACATGTGATTACAGAGAACAAACTGATGGTTGCCAGAAGGAAGAAGGTGAGGGGATGGACAAAATGGATAAAAGGGAGCGGGAGCTGCATGCTTCCTGTTAGGGAATGTGTAAGTCACGGGAATCAGAGGTACTGCATAGGGAATGCAGTCACTAATAGTGTAATGGCATTGTGACAGATGGTTGCTACCCTTCTGGTGAGCAAGCATAACGTATAGCGTTGTCAAATTGTTGTGTTCTGTACCTGAAACTAATGTAACATTGTGTGTCAACTCAAATAAAACTTCAACAACAACAACAAAAACACAGATGAAAGAAATTGAAGACAACACCAAGAAATGGAAAGACATTCTGTGCTCCAGTATTTGGAAGAACAAATATTGTTAAAATGTCTATACTACCCAGAGCAATCTACAAATTTAATGGAATCCCTATCAAAATACCAACAGCTTTTTTCACAGAACTGGAACAGATAATCCTGAAATCTGTGTGGAACCTCAGAAGACCCCAAGTAGCTAAAGCAGTCTTTTTTTTTTTTTTTTAAGATTTTATTTATTTATTTGACAGAGAGAGATACAGCGAGAGAGAGAATACAAGCAGTGGGAGAGGGAGAAGCAGGCCTCCCGCGGAGCAGGGAGCCCGATGTGGGGCTCGATCCCAGGACCCTGAGATCATGACCTGAGCTGAAGGCAGACGCTTAACGACTGAGCCACCCAGGTGCCCCAGTAGCTAAAGCAGTCTTAGAAAAAGAAAAGAAAAGCTAGAGGCATAACAATTCTGAACGTTAAGTTTTATTACAAAGCTGTAGAATCAGAACAGTGTGGTACTGGCACAAAAAGAGACAATAGATCAATGGACCAGAATAGAAAATCCCAAAACAAACCCACAATTAAATGGTCACTGAACCTTCAACAAAGGAGGAAAGACTATACATTGGGAAAAAGGCAGTCTTGGAGTGCCGGGGTGGCACAGTTGGATAAGCGTCCAAGTCTTGGTTTCGGCTCAGGTGATGATCTCATGGGTCCTGAGATCGAGCCCTGCGTTGTCAGGCTCTGCCCTTGCTGGGGTGCTTGAAGATTCTCTCTGTGCCCCTCCCCCCACTTTCTCTCTCTCTCTCTCTCTCTCTCTCTCAAATAAATAAATCTTTAAAAAAAAAAGAGACTCTCTTCAACAAATGGTGTTGAGGAAACTGGACAGCAACATGTAGAATAATGAAACTGGGGGCACCTGGGTGTCTTAGTCAGTTAAATGTCCGACTCTTGATTTTGGCTCAGGTCATGATCTCAGGGTTGTGAGATTGAGCCCCGGATTGGGCTCTTTGCTCAGTGAAGAGTTTGCTTAAGATTCTGTCCCTCTCCTGCTGCCCCTCCCCCCACTTACACACATCCTCTCTCTCTGTCTCAAAATAGATAAATCTTAAAGAATGAAATCGGACCACTTTCTTACAGCATACACAAAAACAAATTCAAAATGGATTAAAGACCTAATGTGAGTCCTGAAGCCATAAAAATCCTAGAAGAGAACACAGGCAATAACTTTTTTGACATTAGCTGTAGCAACTTCTCTCTAGATAATGTCTCCTGAGGCAAGGGAAATAAAAGCAAAAATAAATGAGTCGGACTACATCAAAATAAAAAGCTGCACAGTGAAGGAGATAGTCAACAAAACTAAAAGGCAGCCTATGAAATGGGAGAAGATATTTTTAAATGATATATCCAATAAAGGGTTAGTATTCAAAATATGTAAAGAACTTATATAGCGCAACACCTAAAAACCAAGTAATCCAATTAAAAATGGAGCACTGGGCATTATATGCAAACAATGAATCAGGAACACTATATCAAAAACTAATGATGTTGGGGTGCCTGGGTGGCTCAGTTGGTTAAGCGACTGCCTTCAGCTCAGGTCATGATCCTGGAGTCCTGAGATCGAGTCCCACATCAGGCTCCCTGCTCAGCAGGGAGTGTGCTTCTCCCTCTGACCCTCCCTCCTCTCTTGTGCTCTCTCTCTCATTCTCTCTCTTTCAAATAAATAAATAAAATCTTTAAAAAAAAACCCAAAAAACTAATGATGTAATATATGGTGATTAACATAACATAATAAAATTAAATTTAAAAAAATGGGCAGAAGACATGCACAGACATTTCTCCAAAGAAGACATCCAGATGGCCAATAGACACATGAAAAGATGCTCATCATCACTTATCAGGGGAAAACAAATCAAAACTACAATGAGGTATCACCTCACACCTATGAGAATGGATAAAATCAACAATATAAGAAACAACAAATATTGGCAAGGATGTGGAGAAAAAGGAATTCTCTTGCACTTGTGGAGGGAATGCAAAGTGATGCAGCCATTGTGAAAAACAGTATGGGGGCTCCTCAAGTCAAAAGTACCCTACGATCCAGCAATTGTACCACTGGGTATTTACCCAAAGAATACAAGAATGCTAATTCAAAGGGGTACACGCACCCTTATGTTTATTGCAGCATTATTTACAATAGCCAAATTACGGAAGAACCCCAGGTGTCTGTCGATGGGTGAATAGATAAAGAAAAGGTGGTATAAAAAAGAACGAAATCTTATTTGCTATGACATGGATGAAGCTAGAGATTATAATGCTAAGTGAAATAAGTGAGACAAATAACATATGATTTCACTCATGTGGAATTTAAGAAACAAAACAAACGAGCAAAGGGAAAAATAAAGAGAGACACAGATCAAGAAACAGACTCTTAACTATACAGAACAAACTGATGGTTACCAGAGGGGAGGTGGGCGGGGGGATGGGTGAAATAGATGATGGGGATTCAGGAGTAAACTTGTCATGATGAGCACTGGGTGATGTGTGGAATTGTTAAATCATGATATTGTACACCTGAAACTAATGTGACACTCTGTTAAGTATACTGGCATTAAAATAAAAACTTAATTAAAAGTAAATAAATTAATTAATGCCAATTAAATGAAAAAAACCGAGAGATTTTTCACACAGAAATAATTTATCTTCAAAATATGCTTAGAATTAATGAAAATCAATTAAGTATATTTATAATTGTTGATTAACTTTCTGTAGTGTTTTACCTATTGCGGGAGTCATTCACATACGTTAGACCCTTTGTCCCTTGTAAAAACTTTATGAAATTGAGAAGATAAACTGTGTTTCTCACCTTCTTACTAAAGGGACACTATGTATACTGCTATCTCTATATAATGCTATCAAAGCTTGCATTACCTTGGATAAAATGATGATGCTGAGAAGAGAGTAGTTTGTTAGGGACAGAATTAGTATTTAAACCAGGGTCCTTGACTGGGTTTTTAGTGGGTACACTTTGGATGTGACCATTTTTGATGTAGTAGTTTTGACTACCATTGCATTTTTTTCCTGGTTATCCTGACATAAGCCATCTTTATTTTCTGCCCAAATGTAAATCCCTGCCAATGTAATAATTTTATTGTAGAACAATTTTTATGTGCCCACATTTTAGTTGTGACCAATTTTTCATTAGTCTTTACTTTTTTTAGTCCTTTCCCCCCACAAAGTTTTACTGGAACAATAAGTACTGCTTCTGAGAATACTTGCAGTGCCCGAGAGGACTTATGTAACTGCTCCATATGCTTCAGCTAAATTTGAAAACAAAGAACAAGCCAGAATTGGGAAATACTCATCCCTCGGGAAGAATGCATGGGTGGGTTAGGGGGTCATTGGAGTCTTTCGTACCATGAGTCGGTGCCCTTGTGGTGGTGTTTTGCTGGCAGTAACAGAGGTTGTCCTGATAACTGTACTGCCCCGTTGCCTGCGGTTGCAGTATAAGCAGGTGGTTACCTTCTGATATACTGTCAGAAGGTCAGTAATAGCCTAACTCCATGTCACAGTGCCTATGACATTCACCTCACTTCATCTCATCAGTAGGCATTTTATCATCTCATATCATCATCATGAGAAGGGTAAGTACAGTATAATATATTTTGACAGGGAGAGAGAAGGAGCACATTCATATAACTTTTATTACAGTATATTGTTATAATTGTTCTACTTGATTATTAGTTATTGTGCACCTCTTACTAGTGCACTTAGTTTATCAATTAAACTTTATCATAGGTATACGTGTATAGGAAAAAACAGTACATATGGGGTTAGGTACTATCTGGGGTTTCAGATATCCATATGGGGTCTTAGAACATATCCCCCATAGATAAGGGGGGACTAATGTAGTCGAAAGTGTTATGGTTGACATTTTTGAGGTTACAGAGTGGATGCCAAACCATTTGTTAGGTTGTATCATTGGTCCGGTGCCTGACAATCAGTGCATATTACCCTTCATCAAGCAATAGGTCTCCAAGCACCTTGTCCTCACTGCTTGAAAGGATTCACTGACAGTCGTTAAAGATTTCTCTCTTTCTCAAGAAAAAATAGGGACAAAGCTGAGAAAATTATTAATTGCTAACTAAAAGAGCCGAGTCAAAGTATCCATGGCATCAAGGCAGAAGCATCTTTCCATGGTGCTGTGATTTGTTGTGCTTTGCTTCCCTTTAAACTTTACTTTGATGTTTTCAATTCAGAAGGTTTGTGTATTTACAAAAGTTTTAAAACTCTGGTAAAAGAATCTAATTCTTTTTTGAAAATTGAGATATAATTGACATATAGCCTTGTATTTCAGATGTACACATAATCAATGGTTTGATATACGTATATATTGAGAAATAATCACAGTAGGTCTAACTAACGTTCATCACCACACATAGTTACAAAGCCTTCTTTTTCTTATGATGAGAACTTTTAAGATTTACTCTCTTAGCAGTGTTCAGACATGCAGTGCAGTATTATTAACTATAGTTACCATGCTATACATTACATCTCCAGGACTTCTTTTATAATTGGAAGTTTGCACCTTTTGATCATCTTCACCCATTTCATCCATTTGCCCTCCATGGCCCACCTCTGGCAACCACAAATCTATTCTCTGCATCTATGGGTTTGCCTTTTTTTTTTTTTTTTTAGATTTTTACATATAATTAAAATTATATGGTATAGAATCGGATTCATTTTAAAAGTAACCAAGAATGACTTTTGTTTTAGAGTTTCAAACTGTACTTTAGTGAAGGAACTTATGACTTACTTAGAGGTTGTTCCTTATTGCTGTTTTAATGTTTACACAAGTGTGCCTAAAGATTGATTTGAAAAGTGAGGATTAGAAATGACTTGGTAACAGACCAACTTTAGGAAATCTAAATGCTTTCAACCAAATTTTTATAGATTAGTTTGCTGGCTCTTGGAACACACCACCAAACACATGTCTGTTCTTTATCATTAGATTACTCTAAATAAGCTTCTGCTGTATGCACCAAATGGTGAGTGATATCCTGGGTACAGACTGTGCCAATTATGTAAAATTCATAAAATGGTTAGGAACACTATTTGGATATTGTGGAAGTGGTAAGCCTAGGCCATATGGCTGTGTGGAAAGTGCCATGGAATAGTCACAAATAGGTATTTTTCATGTCGATAATAATAGAATATACCAAGAAGGCCGACCCTGAAATGAAACAAACATTTCTTGATTAGTAAAAGTATTTACTAAATATATATAAATAAATAAATATATATATATACACACACACACAATTAGTATCTTATAGTAAAACTTCAAATTCAAATCTTAGAGAACAGTGTTAGTCTTAGAAACTCATACTAACTTCGCTCAAGAACTGTTTTGTAAGAAAATGATACATAACTGCTAAGATTGGTGAATACATTTAAAGGATTATAGCACTTAGTAAATGTTAGAGGAGAGTGTTTCCAGAATTTTGTAGGCGAGAATAATTTCTTGGCCAGACTGGTATAAGCCTAAAGCCACGTTCTCAGTATGGAACTTAGGCTGGAGTTCTTCCAGTCCCATGATGACCCTTTTCCACACTTAGGGATGTGTTCTAATGCTCTTCCACAGAGAAATTTGCTGCTGGAGATGGGATTGAACATGAGTGACTCCAGGAGCTACTACTTCACCCTTCTCTTAAGCTTTCTGGCAGCTCTGTTGAGTTATTTTGCTTAAGAAACTTGAAAACAACGTGCCTTGGGCACATAAAACTTGATTGCAAAGCACTTCATTTTCGCTTTGCTGCTGTTGCTGACTTAAATTTTATATCTGAAGATGAAAAATCATCCTCAAATTACAATCATTATAAGAGATTGTTATTCAAAAATTGTATTGAAATGTTTACTTTTAGTTTTCACTTTTGTTAGAATGTATCTATTTAATAATTAACTATTGACTGTTGGCCAAAAACCTTCTAGGCTCCACATTACAAAAATCCAGCCTCTATATTTATCTTTGGCCTCTCTGGTGAAGAGATACTTTATGATACACTTTAGATTCAGCTTTTATTCAGTTGGGCCTAACTTCTTATTTTTTTGCATAATTTACTTCATTCCTTTTAGTTAATAATTTTTTCTTTCTAAATAGGTTCTTAGCATTAATTCATTTTATGTATACTATTTATTATGTGTACTTACCATTTACTCAACCCGAAATCTTCTCATCTCAAGATACTTATTTTCATCAAATATTCTATTTCATTTTACCTGGTCCCACTTAGACTGATTGCCCTCTCTACTAGTTGTATAGCCATCTTCTTTGATTTATTTCCCTTGAATTGAATCTTTTGTTCAAAATTCTGTGTCTTCCTTTTGGTTTATTACTTCATTCTGATAGAGTGCATTTTCTAGAAGCATCCTGAGACAGGGTATTGGAAGTACAGTTGACCTCAACTCCTTTGAACAGTGCAGGAGTTAAGGGCATTGGCCCCTGAAGAGTTGAAAATCTATGTATAACTTTTGACTGTCCCAGAACTTAACTACTAATAGCCTGATGTTGACCTGAAGTTTAATGATAGTCAATTAACATGTTTTGTATGTTATATTTTATTATATACTGTCTTCTTACAATAAAGTAAGCTAGAGAAAAGATGTGAAGAAAAATCATAATATTAAGACAATTTCTTTTGAGAAAGAGAAAATACATTTGCAGTACTGTAGTATTTATCCAAAAAAATCTGTGTAGAAGCGGACCTGCACAATTCAAACTTGTGTTGTTCAAGGGTCAACAGTAAATGTTTTGAAATGTCTGGAAATGTCTTGTTTTCTTTTCCTTTTTTTTTATAAAGATTTTGTTTGAGAGACAGTGCATGAGCAGGGGGTGGGGCAGAAGGAGAGAGAGTAGCAGGCTCTCCATTGAACTGGGAGCCCAACACAGGGCTTGATCCCAGAATCCTGGGATCATGACCTGAGCCAAAGGCAGATGCTTAACCGACTGAGCCACCCAGGTGCCCCTGGAAATGTCTTGTTTTCTACTCACATTTGATTGGTAGTTTGACTGGGTATAAAGTTCTAGGCTATAAATTATTTTCCTTTAGAATTTTGTGTTACTCCATTGTCTTCTAGCTTCTGTTATTTTTGTTGGATAGTCTGGTTCCTGATTCTTGGTGTGACTTTTTTTTATCTCTTTCTAGAAATTGAAACATTTTCTTTTCATCCCCGATATTCTCAGATTTCATGATGATTTGCCATGATTTGATTCTGTTTTCATCCATTGTATTGAGCCTTTAAATTTGGCAACCAAGTTCTGGGAAATTTTCCTGAGTTATATTTAGGTTCTTTCTTTTTTGAATTTTTTTTTTTTTGAATTGATTGAATCCTGTTCTCTGAATGTTTCTATTTAAAAAAAAAGTATTCTGTTCTTGTTTCATGACTGCATTATTCTCTGGTTAACTGAGGATATTGGTTTTTTTTTAAGTTTATTTATTTTTAATATGTTTTTATTTAAATTCAATTAATTAACATATAATGTATTATTATTAGTTTCAGAGATAGAGTTCAGTGATTCATCAGTCTTACTAAATACTCAGTGTTCCTTACATCACGTGCTCTCCTTAATGTCCATCATCCAGTTATCCCATCCCCCCACCCTCCTCCCCTCCAGCAACCCTCAGTTTGTTTCCTATGATTAAGAATCTCTTATGGTTTGTCTCCCTCTTTGATTTTGTCTTGTTTTATTTTTCCTTCCCTTCCCATATGATCCTGTTTTGTTTCTTAAATTCCACATATGAGTGAGATTGTATAATTGTCTTTCTGTGATTGACTTATTTCACTTAGCATAATACCCTCTAGTTCCATCCACATCATTGCAAATGGCAAGATTTCATTTTTTTGATGACTGCATAGTGTTCCATTGTATATGTGTACCACATCTTTTTCCATGTTTCAATGGGTATCTGGGCTCTTTCCATAGTATGGCTATTGTGGACATTGCTGCTATAAATGTTGGGGTGCAGGTGCCCTGTCGGATTACTGCATTTGTATCTTTGGGGTAAATACCCAGTAGTACAATTGCTGGATCATAAGGTAGCTCTATTTGCAACTTCTTGAGGAACCTCCGTACTGTTTTCCAGAGTGGCTGCACTAGCTTGCATTCCCACCAACGGTAATACTGGTTTTTTTTAAAGACATTTTCTTCTACGTATATAGACTGTATTCCCTCTAGTATTTGTTGATTGATTGATTGATTGTTTTGGTTTTTCATTTCATGTTAGAATTTTTTATCTGATGCCTGAGCATTTTTAAAGAGTGGATAAGAGTTTTATCAGTGGATAAAATGCTGATAAGATCTCTTTAGATGAATATGGCTTGCAAAATATGAGGTAAACTATACAGTGTACTAGCTGATCCATTTTTGGAGTGAAGTCCTGCTTTAGTATCTTCAGAATTTTTCTCTTGGATCTGTGCCATTCCCTAGGGACTCTTCTAGCCTCCTGAATGGCTAACAATGTTCTGGGAGCTAGGTGGAGGCAATTGGGAATCTCTGTTTTCTCTTATTTTAATCCCTTGCTTTTGGTGGTATTCTCATCTTTCACTGTGCCTGAAGATGGTTCAGGTACGCTATGTTTTACCTTCTCCAGAGAATAAAATTAGTCTTCTGTTGGTTAGGAAATAGTGATTGCTCAGTGGCATGGAGAGGAATAAAATATTGAGGGATAAATTGCTTCTTAATTCATTTGCAGCCAGTCATGTTCTACCCACCCACCCACTCCCAGCTTCCACTTCCAAAGATAATTTGTGCCACCAATTTCTGAGTCTTTTAGGATTCTTGGTGTAACTCAAGTTGCATTCTAGTTTTCCTCACAGTCAGCTTGAAATGCTAATATTTTGAATCTTCTAAGTCAGTTACTACTTATCTATTTACTTTATAGTTTCTAAGATGTTGTTACTGCTGTCTTCTAGTTATTCTTGAGGTTTTATGCCTTTTTAAACCATCTTGGACTGTAGTTTTAAGGTAGTGTGAAATTAGATGTACATGTTCAGCTTATTCTCTTTATCAGAAGTTCTAAAAGTAAAAATTATTCATGTTCGTGTTTAAAAATTGCAACAGTATTTGTAAAGGTATGAAATAAGGAATAAAACATTTTCCTCTACTTTTCCCTGAATACACACCACCCAGAGGTAACTAGAGTAAGTTAACATGTGTACCCTTCCAGATATTTTTTATTTATATTTTTATCTATAAAGAATAATGCATATAGTATGAAGAATCAAAAATGAAATTTTACTGTATAAATACACATATGGTACATAGTATAAACATACTATGTATATTTAATATTTGTCAAAATTATGGAGTTCCATGTTGATCTGTACATCAATATGTACAGATGTCTTAATTTTTATTTAACTGTTTAATACTGTTATATTGCGTGAGCTTTTCCTGATAAGATCCCAGTTGTTAGATACTTGTTTCCTATTCATCTTTTTAATATTATTACCAATATTATTACCAATTATTACCAATAGTGCTACTATAAATATTCAGATACACATACTTTTTCACTACTTGTTAAGTATAGTTTTCGTTTAACTTTTAAGAGTGGAATTATTTAGTCAAAGGGTATATGCACTTTACTCTTCAAAGAAGTTATGCCTCTACTAATTGTATATAAAAGTGTCTTTTTTAATACCCTGTGTGACTTAGCTATTATCAGGTTTTAAAATCTTTGGCATTCTGATAAGTGACAAATGCTATCTTGTCATTTTAATTTGCTTGTTCTAATTATGTGTGAGGTTAATTGTGCTTATTGGACATTCCTTTTTTTTTTATGAGCTGCATATTCAGTTCACTTAGCCATTATTCTGTGGATTATTCATCTTTACCAGGTCGACTTGTAAGAAGAGCTCATTAAACTGGGAAGAATTTTGCCATTTATTTCTCACATGTCTTGCAGATATTTCCCCAGAATTGTCCTTTATATTTTTGACATTGGTTACTGCATTTTTGCTATATGGTCAATATATTTTAAAATGAAAAATTATTGAACAAGTATTGGCTTTACTCTCCCTGGCCCAAATTATTTTCTTTAGAGTTTTAAAATGTTACAAAGTGTTTGAGCTATTGATTTAACATTTAGAAGTTATCAACAATACTTTATTTCAATTAACTAGTATATAGAGTAAATTAAAATTTTCTTTAATTCTGATTCTAACTTGAAAAAGACCATTAACTAAAAAAGAAAAGACCACTAATTAAAAGACCACTAATTAAACTTCATGTTCATATATCTTATGTTATTTAGCTAAAAAAGATTTCTTTTTTCAGTGTTCTACGCAAGAGTTCTTCTTGATTGTCAAAACCCTGTATCACCTGAAGTCAGAATTTCAAGCATTAATACCTGCTGTTAATTCCCACGTTCGGTCAGATTTGCTCCAGACATTTATTTTAGAAATTCCTGAACTCCTCAGTCCAGTGGAACGTTACTTAAGGATACTTAATGAACAAGCTGCCAAGTAAGTAGTAGACTCTTAGATTACTGTCACTGCTGGAAAGGAAGAACTAATAGATTTGCCATTTGTCGTATGGATTCGTAAGCTTCCCTCGCGGCACTGGTAGACGTTGCATTTGAAATTAGAAATAGGATGGGATGCTAAAGGCTGTCTGTGATAGCTGAAAGTAACCCTCTGCCATCTAAAACTTAAGCAGTTCATTATCAAGGACAGATGACAGTACTTCTCCAGGTACCAGATGATGAAAAGATAAAGTCCAGGCAGAACAAGTAGTAGCAGTTTATTAATTCAAACATGGGAGTCAGATGGCATCTTACACTTATTTCCTAGATTCCCAGCAGTAGTCTGCGTTATGTTTAGAAACCACAGAAGCAAAGTTTTCCTTTACAAGGTAGTCATTTTACAGTTCATCCCATGAAGAACTCTGTATAAAAGGGGAAGAAAGATAGTATTTACATTCGTGTTTATTTTCTGCATAGGTGAACAACACATATTTAATTTTATCTCTCATTTTCACCATGGGAATCATGAACTTGCAAAATGAAAAGGATGTTAGGATAATTTTGTGTATATTCAAAGAAATTAAGAAACCAACCCATAAATACTTAGTGACAGAGCTGGGATTAGAACCTTGCTTTCCTGATTCCCAACCCTTTGGTATTTTATCATGCTGTGAAAAATAATTGATAACTGGTATAGGTAGTATGCTTCAATATATGTATTTGCATTTTTTTTCATTTTTTTAGAACTGGGAATAAAACTGAATTATTCAAAGACCTTACTGGCTTCCCTTTAATAAAAAAGAGGAAGGATGAAATTCAAGAAGCTACTGACAAGATCCAAATACATTTACAAGAAATACGAAAAATACTAAAAAATCCTTCTGTACAATATGTAACAGTGTCAGGACAGGAGGTAATGTCAACATACTTTTATTTTGCATTTGTTTATCTCAAGTAGAAAAGCTATTTTAAAATGTAAACAAAAATCCGGGGGGTGGGGGGATGGGTTAGCCTGGTGATGGGTATTGAGGAGGGCACGTTCTGCATGGAGCACTGGGTGTTATGAACAAACAATGAATCATGGAACACTGCATCAAAAACTAATGATGTAATATATGGTGATTAACATAACAATAAAAAAATTTAAAAAAATGTAAACAAAAATCCAAGGATAGGATGAATGTTTGTTTTCAGATTTTCTCTTTTGTTCCTTGGAAATATGATGTAATACTTTGTGTTGGTAAGAATTATTTTAGGAACAGTTTTTTGTGTGTTTATTTACTTTACTCTCTTGGTAAAATAATGCAACTTAATGTTACATGTGTTTTAATATTATTTGTTGAAATTATATTATGGAAAATGTGACTCTTGTTAATAATAACTTATAGGATTCATTTACCCTAAATCCAGGAGAGAAAAGTTAGTCTTTTATCTCTGGCCAGCAGATAATGAAATGATAGAAGTGAACCACCTGTGTTGGTTGGGTCACACAGTGATTAAAAGGCAGGGTTTCCTTCTGAAGTTAGTAGTATAGCTGCTAGAGAACAAAAAGCAAGAAAAAAAAAAAACCAAAAAAACAAAACTGTAGCAAAAACCTACAATTAGTGAGTCCATGAGCTGATGTAAGTGCTGTTCAGAATGTGTTTTTTGGTATGCATACTTCAAAGTTTGATATTATTAATATCTGGGTGAGAATCAGGAAGGAGTATGCTCTTTAAATGTGGTTGTATCCCTTGGTCTTAGATATTCTGAGTGTTGAGGCATGCTACTTCTATATCTTATGTTTAATAAAATATAGAGAGCCTGGGCACCTGGGTGGCTCAGTTAGTTAAACGACTGCCTTCGGCTCAGGTCATGATCCTGGAGTCCCGGGATCGAGTCCCGCATTGGGCTCCCTGCTCAGCGGAGAGTCTGCTTCTCCCTCTGACCCTCCCCCCTCTCATGTGCTCTCTCTCTCTCTCATTCTCACTCTCTCAAATAAATAAATAAATAAAATCTAAAAAAAAAAATAAAATATAGAGAGCCTAACTGAGGGAATTTGAGGAATTCTACTTCGTTAAAATAGCAAATTAGGAGATTTGTGAATAATTTTCATAGGATGGATGAACATTTTATTCAGGATTTTAAAAAGCAGATATTTTTCTAGTGGGGAAGAGCTTAATTTCAAATAAAATTTTTAAACATTTGTATTACTTTATATATTTAGTCCAAAGACTGCTGATTTCTATAATTATTTGAAATAAGAAACCCTACAGATTATAATCTTTATTAAAATATTTATTTATTTATTTAAAAAACTTATTTATTTATTTATTTGACAGAGAGACAGACACACAGCAAGAGAAGGAACACAAGCAGGGGGAGTGGGAGAGGGAGAAGCAGGCTTCCTGCCGAGCAGGGAGCCCGATGTGGGGCTTGATCCCAGGACCCTGGGACCATGACCTGAGCCGAAGGCAGATGCTTAACGACTGAGCCACCCAGGGGCCCCTATTAAAATATTTATTAATCTTGTGCCATGTAATAGACCATTGATTAAGTCAGTCTATCTTTTGGATTCAAATCTTTTGGCCTCAGGCAGATGTTTCACAGTGTATTCCACCTAGAAGTCTATATAACAGAAAAATAATGTGACAATATTTATACTTAGTGCCCCCCCCACCCTCCAGCCAAATATTTAATTGCATCAGTTCGTTTCACTATGCAGTCAGGACCTTGCAAACCAAACAAGTGACCTTAGTGCCAGTATCTGGGCTATTTGTTGAAAATGAGATGATCAAAACTGCTTAATAACATTAATAAAAGATATGTAGTAGAAAGGCAGTTACCTGTTATGACAGTAGGAAAAAGCTGGGTGTGAAGTGCCACTTCCCCCTTCATGCTATGTGACCAAGGCAGAATCACCTGTGTCGTGAGACTACTCCAAAGACCAATTGAGTTAAAATACATGAAAGTGCTTTTTAATCATACATTAAGCCCTATGTAAATGTTATTCATATACTACTACTACTAATATAGTTACCATTTGTCAAGCACTTGATCAGAATGATGCTAAGCGCTGTATGTTTATTATTTAACATTTGTAATAACACAGATTTTAAGGGGTTATTCCCATTTTGTAGTGAAGAAAACTGAGGGTTGGAATAGTTAGGTAAGTTACCTAAATCAGAAGCCCAGTCCTGCCTGACTCCAGTCTTTCGACCAGTTCCTTATTTCACTCTACTTACAAATATTAACACAAGGATTATTAACATCTTGGGTTTTATTTTATGAAACCCAGACATTTTTAGAGCTCATACTATGCAAACTGAAATAAAGCTTAAGTCTTGGGAAGACAGTCCTGGATCCAGCTGGTAGTTTTACAGTAAAAATGGGGAAAACTGATCAGGAATTCATAAGGGATAGTAGAGTAGTTTTTTTTTTTTCTTTTTTAAATCAGTGTGGCAGTGAAGTTCAAGAAAGAGCACAGTATGGAGATGAAATAATTGGGTTACAACTAATTAGGGAGGTAAATTATCTTATTCTTTATTTAACCTTTATTAGGTTAAGCTGATGAGGTTGAGGCAAGAAATTTCTTAGTTATTAACTGTGGGATGAATTCTTACCGGTTTTTAAAAACCTATAGAAATTGAATAGTATATCGATTCAGAATCACTTTTACAACATTTTTTTGAGAACTAGTGATTCTATTCAAACAACAAATGAATTCTAGATATTCAGCATTGTTATAGTCAAATTCTCTTCTAAAAAATTATACTAATGGTATCAGCAAATTATTTAAAGATACAGTATCAAGAACAGACTCCATCAAATATGATTACCTCTGAGAAATGAGAGAGGAAGGCAGGAAAACCCTTACTTTGTGTGTGCTTCTTATTTTATACCCTTCTGTTTTTATTACTTTGTAATAATTTTTTAAAAACCTGTTTTAGCAGCCCCATGTAGTACATGGATTTTGTTATTGGGAAAAATAAGTAGATTGTCAAGCCAGTGATACTTTTGACAACTTTCCTTTTTCACCTCTGTTCTCAGTTTTTATGTACTCATTAGAATACTATAAGCCTTATTGACTATATTATCTCTGACTCCGAAAGTATTTGTAAGAAAGTAATGAAAGCAGAAACTTAGCCCACTGCTTCTGTGATAGTTTTTCTCATATTTTGTGTATATAATCATCTTTTAATTGAATCAAATATGGAGTGGATATAGGGTGATATTTAGATTTAGGGCAGTATTGGTAAGTAGTAGTATTCTTAAGGAAAAGGGAAGAAATATTGGGGGAAAATCTTTAGAAAAAATTTTTATTAATTCACAGCATGCAGCATATCCGAATTCTGCTTAGTGTGTTTAAGATGTGAAAAGCATTCTCTGTGACATCTTACTTCTAAAGAAAAAATACTTGAGAATTCTTGAGAGAGAAGAAAGAAAAGAGGGAGAGTAGGAATGGGTTAAGTGTGGTATTGGAGAAAACAGAGAGCGGTTTCTGGAGTGAAGGTTTAGCAAACTTAGCAACGATGCAAGCCCAGTGCTATGACAGCCTGTAGTTTGAGTAACAATATCTGACGTTTAACCAGGACAGAATTGGATCCCAGGAGTATGTGAGAAATTACTAGAACAAATCAAGGCATCCGTCTTGCATCAACACCTAAGAAACAAAGTCAGGAACTGTAGAGTAGGGAAAGGTGCTTGTGAGAATTTTCTAAGGTTTCTGAAATACATGTTAATTTCCAGTTTTAGTTTCCTTTTCTGTAGCAATAAAATTTTTTAAAGGCCTTGTCTGCTCATTCTTAGAATGTTTGTGAAAAGAAGCAGAGAGAAAATTTCCTATTTGTTAGGCAGTGTAGAAGAGAAAAAAAACCCACTGGTGGATGACAATTCTCAAGAGAGACCCCAGCTGAGAAGAGGACCCGCAGGACCAGCACGAAGTCGAAGAAGTAACCCCCGGGGTGTAACGAGCCAGAGGTCCGTGTGGGCCTTCCCAACTCTCACCCTCTTTCCCATCGAGTATTGGCTCTGCATATGGCTTGTTTGAGGAGCTGTGGTCCTTAGAGTAGACGCTTGATACTTACAGATTGAACCATTACGGTCCAAACTGTTGCCAGCCCGCTCTAAAGGGCCATGCTTAGAATCGATCTGTGACGTGTATAAGGTACAAATTTGAATCCAGTGCCCCGTGCTGCAGTGTTATGGCACGTTACTTAAGTAAGCCAGCCTATCTGGCTGCCCACTGATCTCACTGAGGCAGTTTTAGCTGCTTTTTCAAAATTTCCACCTTCCCTTACACGGTAACTTTTGTGGAGCTCTGTGTTTTTATGGATCTAGATGTGTCCTTTCCAAGTATTAGTGAGCCGCTGTGGCCCTGAATTTTGCTGTTTGCTGCAGGCATAGCTCTTCTCAGAATTATTTTATAAAAAGATCAATATGCTTTACTTGTAGGACATTTATGAATAATATGTAAGCAGAATTTTTTAGCATGGTCCTAATGTGCTTTTCTTTCTCGTCAATGATATTTATTTTGTGGGTTTTTTTCCTCAGTTACTCTTTGTAGCCGAAGGGAACTTTTTTAGACTTTCGACTCTTCACTGTTTAACTGGGTGTAGCAGATTTGAAATTGTATTAATTTCTGTCTGTCTAGGAAGACATCCTTAGTCACAAAATTCTTAAAATTAACAAATAATATCTGTATTATAATTAATGTAAAAACTATATAGAAAAATAAACTCAAAGATAGGCCAGTATTATTAATAATATGCATATTATAAATGCCAGAAATGTTATAAAACGTATATGTAAAAAAGTTCCTGTGCCATCTCAAAATTAGTGGTAGCCACAGAGCTTCTGGGTTTCCTCCTGTATAAAATAAGTGTTTGTGTGTATTCATTTAAATAAAACACTGAATTTTATTACAGTAATACAGGAGAGTGAGCGGAGGAAGAGATGATACACAACTAATGCTGAAAAGGAAAGGCATGATAGAAGAAGTTTATTTCACTTGCTTCCTGATTGATTTCAGAAAAGCTTGCTTGCAGAACACAGCGCTATAAAGATATGGTTCCTATGAGTGAAAACTTAAAACACTCATGGGAAGAAATCTCTTCTTCCCTTAATAGCTGAAGAAATCAGTGCTTTTTCATGAGGATATTCTTAGAGCACTTGGGCTCTTTGGATAAAAACTATGACAATAAATCCTCTTCTGTTCAGAATAGGGGATGGACCATGTCTGAAACTGGTATAGCACATCGTAATTGATATTTTAAAATTGTATGTACTTTGTAAGAACTTCAGTCTTATTACTGAGTATAATAGAATTCTTAATTGGTACTAATAAATGAAAGAGGCCATTAAAAAAAGAAAAATCACCACACGTAGTGCACATGACAATGTTATAAACATTAAAGTGCCGAGGTACATGCTTATTACAAACTTTTGATCAATACATATTGTACTTTATCCCAAGTATGGCAACCCTAATTAATGATATTCGGTTGTATGGACATATTTGAACTTTCCTCTTCACAATACTGGATTTATTTTGAATGTTTAGAATAGTATTTACTAAATTTATAGCACAATTTTGAGGAAGCTTTAATAATGGTTAATCATTTAAATATCTAATTTTTATTTGTATTTCTTTTAGTTTATGATTGAAGTAAAGAATTCTGCTGTATCTTGTATACCAACTGATTGGGTTAAGGTTGGAAGGTGGGTTTAAAATTACATTTTTTTCTTATTAATGTGAATTATGACATGTGTATACCTGTATACTACTGGAATGAAGATAACCACATCCTTGACATAAAAAGTAATTCTTTCCCTTTGGTTTTCTTGTGGAACTTTTAACCAAAGAAATAATTATTTTAAATTCTTTTTTATCATTGATTTAAAAATATTTTTTCCAAAGAGTATCTTACTTGTATACATTTGTTTTCCTGTTTTGTAAATTACCATTTTATTCTTACACCTCAGAGTATATGCTAAACACATGAAAAAAAATATTGGGTTATCTTCAGTAATAAGATTAATTTGATTGCTTGAAATTCCTGATGAGTGGTATACCTGAAATTTCTTTTAGGAAGCTGAAATTTCATTTTCTACCTCACTGAGCTCTGCATTTCTTTATTCTTGATGCTTTACAGTGCACATAATTACAACAGTTCTTTATGGCTTCTTTTTTGTAAGTTATTCATGAATTGATGAAAACAAATTAATCAAAAACAGAATTAGAGAACCACATTGAGACTGCCTTTTCTCCTTGATTAGGCATTAATCCCCCAAAGGGGACTCATATAAAGAAGTGGTATTAGTGAAGTATATACTCCTGTGAGTAATATTCTTTGTGAAGTATTTATTGCTTCTGTTATTAATACGCTTGCATGAACTTGAGATGAAAATGTTAACATTTGCCTAAGTGAGCAGAAGAGGGACTAGTATAGTAGCTGGTGTTTATATGAAGGAACTCCGTTAAGGATAAAAGAAAATTTTAACATCTGTGAATGATTATTATTTAATTAAAAGAAAAAAACTAGTATCCATTGCCATTATCAAAGGATTCTGAATGCACAGTCATCGGTTTCTTTAGCTCTGTTACCATTGTTTTGTTTGGTTTGTTTTTTCTCCTGTGTTACTAGAAGCTGTAGGTGAGATTTGAGTATTGTTGATTTTAGGGGCTGTTTTCTCTCTTCACGAGCTTTCTTTCCATTATCTACTTTTGTCCTACCCTACAGCTCATGAATTGAAATATGTTTTACGAAGAGAAATTATTGAAAATTGTATATCTAATTCTCTAAGAAATTGAAATGTTTCACTAAATGAATTTTATCACAAGAGAAAGCTATGATAAATATGTTGGCCTAGAAATCTACATGACATTTCAGAAGCAACACGGAAGGCATAAATCAGTGCCAGCATCTTTTGAACATTCAATGATGTAAATTGAATGAATAAATAAGATGGCTTTGGGGAGGTTCACTGTTATTTTTATATGTCGTTTGACTACTGGGACCTTGACAGGGATAGGTTAGAATATTAGTCAGAATTTGAATATGAAAGGCGCACCCCTGGTCCAATAACTGGCCAAATTAAACCTAATTGTGACAGGAGTTGGGGAGCAAACAAAGAACAGTAATTACACTCTGTCATCACCTGTGTATCACTCAGTCCTGATCTTCTCTTCTCATAGGTGCAATCATAATAGTAACATCAACAGCAGTAGCAATCACCACCTCCACAGAACAACTCCTAACATTGGGTACTAATGACATAGGACATAGGTACTGTGCTAATCACTATCTTATCCTCTCAACAGTACCTATGATGTAGATACTATCATTATTCCCATTTTATAGATGAGGAAAGGAATGTTTAGAGAAGGTCACTTATATTTGCCTAAGGTTACATAGGTAGCAAGTCAGTGGTTAGAGATAAAGCCTTGGCCCAGATTTTTTAACTGGGAACCCATGGCATCCCCTTTTGTGCTCTACAGCTTCTCGATGAAGAAACAGATGATACACAAGCCCACAAGAGGAGCATGTCATATTTCTTCCCATCTGGGGCCACTGTGAATCTACAGTTAGATCATGAAACATTCCTCTTCTTTGACTGCCTCCTGAATTAATGCATTGCTATCCTTTGTAATTCTTTATATTTTTCTTTTTTCACTGAAATACATTAATTATACAGAAAAGTATCAAACATAAAGAATAATAGGACTTTCATCCATGTATCCAGCTTTGTCAGGACTTACTTGCTTCTGATCTTTTAGTAAGCAAGCATTTTCATTTAGTGTAATTTAAAGAAAAAGCTTTCTGCTTATGAAATGGAAATTCTAAACTTTGACTTTGCCATATGGATATAATTTAAAATGCATTTTAGAGCTTGTGAACAAAGTCCTGTGAACTCCAAGTACTTTATTTACAACAGAGATCTTTGGAATCAATAGAGTTCAGCACCATAATTAAAAGAATGTTCTCTGTTTACAGATATTTACTTTCAAGGTTCATCAGAGAACAATAAATAACTACGTTAATTTTCTGAAGTGATGGCATTAGTGATTTCTTAGTAACCTTGATTTCCTATTTATGTTTCTTTCCCTCTTCTAGCACAAAAGCTGTGAGCCGTTTTCACTCTCCTTTTATTGTAGAAAATTACAGACATCTGAATCAGCTCCGGGAGCAGCTAGTCCTTGACTGCAGTGCTGAATGGCTTGATTTTCTAGAGTGAGTTTACAATGAAAAATATAATCTGACTTTTTGCTATGAGAAATAGACCGGAAAATCTTTCCATCAAAAAGAAAAGTAGAGATTACTGCTTGTGACCTGCCATAAAATAGTTGAGTACATGTGTTCTCTGATTTTATTTTTAATCCATTGAAATGTAAGCTCATCTTAGTCTTTAACGAGAGACCTAAATATACTTTATTGTTACTGTACTAATATTTAGTTGCTAAGGATGTTTGGTAGAGTCCCTTTTTGAAATGCCACCTTGGACTTCCTTTACTTTTCTTATAAAAAGGCTCTAACGTTTTCAGAGTTGGAAAAGAATGGGTTAGTTGCTTTGTTTTTATTATCTCCATTTAATTTTTTTCTTATTTTTTTACATCCTGAATATTTTCTTCCTAACTTTTTATTTTAAAGAATTTTAAATCTGGGAAATTTGAAATAAATACCAATATACTCTTCATCTAGATTTATCAGGTGTTAACATTTCGCCACATTTGTTTTATCTCTCTCATATACTTTTTTCCTGAACCTTTTGAAAGTACGATTTAGACATTATAACACTTCACCCCTAAATACTTAATTAAGCATACATCTAAAACTAAGGACATTCTACTATATAATCTTAAGGCCATTATCACATCTAAGAAAAACTATTAATTTAAGGAATATTGAGTTTCTCTAATTCTGCCCCCTCATTTTTAAATGAAAGCTCTATTCAGCTTTCACATGTTACATTTTGTTATGTTTCTTTTGTAGTTGAATCTAGAATAGTCCCTCACCTTTTTGGTTTCTTTTTTTTTTTAAGATTTTATTTATTTGAGAGAGAGAGAGGGAGCATGAGCAGGGGGAGGTGCAGAGGGAGAAGCAGACTCCACATTGAGCAGGGAGCCTGACAGGGGACTCGATCCCAGGACTCTGGGATCATGAATTGAGCTGAAGGCAGACATTTAACTAACTGAGCCACCCAGGCACTCCACCTTTTTTGCTTTTTTATGAGTTTTTTTTTTTTTTTTGAAGAATCCTTGCCATTGCCTCAAAGAATGTTTCATATCTGGACTTATTAATAGTTATATGTTCATATTGACAGGTTTAAGTCAGTGGTGTACTGGTAAATAAGACATTAACAGCCAGTTCTTTGGAAGAATAGTAGTGTCTGTGGCATTTGCTGGTTTCTATAGTGTAAATACTCCTGTGGTTGATTTCAAGCTATTGCTGGACTGAAGTTGGGAAGAGAGGTGTACAGTTGACTTTCATGAGTCCTTAGCTATGAGCCATTCATCTAAGCCCTTTAGGTATATTAGGTCATTATTTCTCACAAGATCTTTGTGACTGAAATATTATCACCCCCAATTGACAAATGAATAAATTGAGATGCAGAAATAAGAAGTAAGTTGCCTACATTGGGTTGGAGCCAAGGTTCAATGCAGGGTGCACAAAGATATTAAGTAACAGTTCTTAAAAGGTAGTTGGTACCATTTTTTTGCCCAGAGGAGTCTTGAATTAGAGCATTAGAAACACATTCTAATTTACTTATCCTGAATCTTCTGAGGTTATCTTAACTCAGAATCTTGGACCCAGGGATAGAAACTTGGTATATTCATTTCCTTTTCCAATTTGCTTTCGCTTTCCCATTTTAAGGGTCTTTAGGGCCCTTGAGTCTCAAGTTCTCCTGGTTTTCCCCTTAGAAATACCACTGAGAGGCGCCTGGCTGGCTCAGTTGGTAGAGCGTGCGACTCTTGATCTTGAGGTTGTGAGTTTGAGCCCCATGCTGGATGCAGAGATTACTTAAAAAAAAAAAAAAAGTATCACTGAGACATGAAAATTGGATGAAAATTAGTTCTTTCAAGCTTCAAGGGCCACATTCTAGGGTCCTGGGATTTGATGACATGATACATATTTGCTCTGTTCATAGTATACAAGATTTTACAGATCTGGTTTATGTAGTCATTGTCATTATTCTAGACTAAAGATAAAGTTCAGATCTCTCAGGCCGAAAACTTTGGCATTGTCCCTGATTCTTTCTTCTTTTTGTCCCTTTATCTTTTATCAAATTCCTGTTTGTCTTTTCCCCTTGAAATGTATCTTTGATTTGTCCCTTCTCTGTTCTGTTCTAGCACCCCATTATTTCTGTGTATCATTCTTCCTGTATCAGCTCTTTGCCTTCTACCAAATTAACACAGGAGAATTCAGCTTTCATCTTACTACCTCTTTGAGTGAGGTGACATTAAATACAACATCACCAAAGAATATGATACTCATGTTGTATTGCTAAGTGAAAAAAGAATGCAAAACAGTATTGAAGGGATGATGCAGTTCTGTGTAAATTCACATACATGCACAGCATACAGATCTTTTTATCTGGTTTTAAAAGATTATTAGAGAGAGAGCATGCATGCATGCATGCGCAAGTGGGGGAGGGGCAGAGGGAGAGAATCCCCAAGCAGACTCCCCACAGAGTGTGGAGCCCTGTTTGGAGCTTGATCTCATGACTCATGAGATCATGACTTGAGCCGAAACCAAGAGTTGGATGCTCAACCTAGTAAGCCACGCAGGGTGCCCCTAAATCTTTTTATCTTAAAAGATTAAATGTATATATTCCATTATTGTATTATCAGTATGCTTATTGGTCATTTGTATATCTTTTCTGGAAAAATGTCTTCGTATATATATCCTCAAATATTAACTGATTATTTCTGGATGGTGAGATTACTGGAGATTTTAATTTACTTTGCAAATACATGATATCAAAAGTGTCTTTAATGTACTTACATTAATTTCAAAATAAGAAAAATATATTAATGGTTTTATCTAAAAAAATAATATTGGCTGAATTTTTGCTAGAGCTTTTGCAGCTAGAGCCCCCACTTGAGAACAACATTGACTGTAATGTACAATATTTATTAAGGTGCCAGATGGTATGAATATGATGTCATTTTAAAAAATGATTAACCTCAGTGAACCTGACATCAGAGGATTGAATACCAGCTATACACATGTATTTGTCTCTTATTGAGATACTGACCCATTATACATTAGTCATACTACTTTTGACCAAAATATTGCAAGAAATCAAGGCTGTAAGAAACTCTAAATGGAATTTTCTTTGAAAAAAATGTGTCTCTTCATCTGTATTCCTAGAAGATGGGCTGTGGATGTTGAATAATCTTCTCGATTGGAGATTTTTTAAAAATTGAATTATAATGTCTCTTGTGCAGTAAGTTAAATATTTTAGAAATAAATTTGCAAATAAAAAATGAAATATTTTCCTTTTTTGTTGATTTTACATATCATTGGGCAACATCTGATGGTAGACTGTCCTAACAGCTTTAGAACCCAAGTACCTTAATCTTTATTTTTCCTATGGATGTGGCAATATCTTTTGACCAGAGATTAAATCATAGTACTTTGGCTTCATCTTTAAGTTGGTTGGTGGCTTAGTGATAAAGTTGCCTGTTGTGATATAAACCCAGTCTTATCAGATTGTTATTTGAATTGCCCATTTTTTAGCTTGTTATTTTTCTAGGTATGGATAATCTTTTTGAAATTTGGGAAAGTGTAGCAAATGGACAAAGATCAAGAAGTCAAACAAGACTTCCTAGGTTATGATGATGATGTTAAAGATTTATGATAGTGTTTCATTTTATTCACACATCTTATTTATATAATTGACATGAGAAAGAACATTATTGTCTATATCAAAATAATTACCTTATCTCTCTCTGCCTTTTCTTTTTTCTTATTTTTTTAACCAAAATGGTACCCACTGAGAGCTGTGTCACTCATTTCAATCCCAGACACTAGAATATCATGAGGGACAGTTACCCTCAACCTAAGGCTCCTAGATAGTAGCAAATTAATTAGGGTCTTGGTGGCCTGGACAAGAGCTGAGAAGCAGGGAGTGAGAGTGAAGAAAAAATGAGAGTTATTTAGTGCCAAAGACACTTTGATACTCATATTCCAGAGAGGCAAGAGGAGAGACATCAAATTTGGCCACTCTGAGAAAACAGAGTGCCAGGATTGGAAGGACCAGATGGGTCAGTAATTAGAACAGGGACAGAAAGCAACACAGTCCAACAGATAAGCCAGTGGTCAGATGTAAAATTGAAGTCAGACCAGGAATGACAAGGCATCATCACTGGGCAGTCACTCAGAAGTGTTAGGTCCATGTAGCATGTGGTATCTTCAAAATGGAGTGAGTCATTTTTAAGGTGGCACCTGAGCATTGTCTGTCTGATGCCAGTCTCCTTTGTGTTTGGGATTTTGCACAGACTCTTACCACTGTTAGTGGGATTCTTGCTTGTTTTGATGAACCTTAATTCAGTGAGAAATAAGTAAATTATATTTATTATGTTCTATCTATTCAGATAAAAAGGTATAAAATATACTATAAATATATTTTCCAATTCATAACGTTAACACAAAAATGAAAATAAGTACTTAAAATGTTGCTTCTGTTATCTGGAAGAATCATTTGCATGGAATACCTTATAATATTACTAGAAAAATCATATTACAGATTCTAAAAAATCAAGATAGTGATAATATAGGAATAACTGATCACATAATAGCTTAGTTTGGATATCCTTTTCAAGCTAGGAAGCATTCTAAAACTTTTGAATTTAAGAAGCAGATTAAATCTCAAAGTTTCTGAAACCCATAATACAACAGAGAAATCATTTTTTTTTAAGATTTTATTTATTTATTTGACAGAGAGAGAGAGAGTGAGAGCAGGAACACAAGCAGGGGGAGTGGGAGAGGGAGAAGCAGGCTTCCTGCCAAGCAGGAAGCCCGATGTGGGACTCGATCCCAGGACCCTGGGATCATGACCTGAGCTGAAGGCAGACGCTTAACGACTGAGCCACCCAGGCGCCCAGAGAGAAATCATTTTTAAGAGAAGAATTCAGCCTAGTATTCTATTTTGGTGGGAATCTTCTTTGAAAGGATGTAAGGGATACCTGTGATATGAAATAATGGAATAATTTGGGGCTCCTGGGTGGCACAGTTGGTTGGGTGTCTGACTGTTGGTTTCGGCTCAGGTCATGATCTCAGGGTCATGAGATCTGTGTCAGGCTCCGTGCTCAGCGGGGAGTCTGCTTGAGATTCTCTCTCTCCCTGCCCCTTCTGCTTATGCTCTCACGCTCTCAAAAATAAATAAATCTAAAAAATAAAGGAAATAATGGAACAATTTAAATAATAAAAAAGGAAAGCACTTACCTACATTCCTATATTTTTTCTGAATAAGTCTTTCAATAAAAGTCTTTTAAGCCTTTAGATCACAAGCGATTTAATTAGCCAAAGATTTGAGGCACTGATGATTATCTTTTTAAAATTAATCTAAAATTTAATTTATATATGTATTATTAATAAGATAACTGAAGATCACTGGAAAAAAATACTTTATTTGCTTGCTTTTAATGAAATTTATTACAATGTCTACTGCATATCGAAGTTATGGGCTAGATGTTAGAGCTAATAATGATAGGAAAATCAGATGAACATGGATGGACCCTACCGTTGAGAACCTTCCAGTTCAGTGTGAGAGAAAGATACTGAAACTATTAATCCTAGTTTGGATGATGCTATGAAGGAGAAGCACAAAGACAAGCTGACCCATCCGGGTAGTTCATGTTAACTTAAGCTGAATGAAAATGATCACTATATTTGTGTTAATTATGTTAAAGTTGACATGTCATGGTCAAATGAAATGTGCAATACAGTATTAATAGTAGACATCTTTATATAGAAGCTATTTTAAATATATGTAATTCTATCCACATGAAACAAAAGAAGCCTCAGTAATCAAGTTATATGAAACTGAGAAGTCGTCCAGAGTAATTTCCATGTTTCTTAACTGTTAGGTATCTCTGGTTATTTTATGCTCATCTTAGCTAATAAAGCGATTACGTGTTTTGCAGCTTTTACAGATCTAAGAAATCAATGTGTTCACCTTTTTGTTGTTGCTTCTGTAGGAATTTCAGTGAACATTATCACTCCTTGTGTAAAGCAGTACATCACCTAGCAACTGTTGACTGCATTTTCTCCCTAGCCAAGGTCGCTAAGCAAGGAGATTACTGCAGGTAATGTATTTTTTAACTCCCCCCTCCTTTTCAGTGCTTTAGATCAGATGGCATTATCCCATTACTTCTAGTATTTTTATTATAAAATATTAAAATATGCAGATATGTTGGATTCTTGGTAAAGCTGAATGTCATACACACATAGCTTGATTTAAAATTAACAGATTCCTAGGGGAAGCCTGAGTGGTTCAGTCAGTTAAAATTAACAAATTCCTTTCTTACTTGCTCTGTCTTTGAGTACAATAAAAGCAGATGTTCACAGTAACTCTAGAGGTGAATGTTATATGTTTCAATTTTTAAGTTTATGTGGGTGACATTTTTTTAAAGCCATAATCCTTTCATTTGTTAGCTTTGACTTGAACACTTTGTAATATATTTCACTTTATAATTATAAGTCTCATATAAATGCCAACTAAATCAGATATGGATGAGACTGAATGTGTCATCCATTTCGAGACAGTGTCTCTATTGCTATCAAATTGCTCTTCATTAAGTCTAAAACCTTAGGCTTGAGCCAAATCTTTGGCTCATTTCTCTGCTTTCCAGGCCCACTGGGTGGGGATTCCCACCTTCCAGACCCACTAGGGCAGCAGTCCTGTTCCCGTAGCTTTGCGGGGCCAAGGTTGGGCCTCCAGAGCTCTAGGCTATATTGCTCCTTTGGTGGTCCTGTGCCTGGGCCCCACCCCTGAGGTGGTTCTTTCTTGTAGTCCCATGTCTGCTGATGCCCTGTGCCTGGTCTGCTGATGTTCTGTGCCTGGTCTGCTTTCTGGTAGTCCCACATCTGCTGATGCTGATGCCCTGTGGCTCTCCCAGGCTGGAATTTTGTACTGGTGGCTCTGTGGGTCTGGAGAGCTTTGCCCAATTGGGGTCTGGCTCTCTGTGGGCTCTTTTATAAAACCACTAGCACATTCACGAGGGCTCTGCCCTTATGAACTAATCACTTTCCAAGGGCCTTACCCCCAATACCATCACATTAGGTTTCATATGAATTTGAGAGAGGACACAAACATTCACTCTATAGCACAAAGCCTATTTTTTCATATACTTAAGGAAATTTAAGGGAATATTTAACTCACTGGCTTATTATGAGGTCTAAAAGGAAAACATGGAAGTGATACTGCCTATCAGTGCTTTGGTATACAGAGTTTGTTATGTTTGAGAGGATATCTTCTGCTGTTCATACTTCTTTCATGTTCTCTCTAGTTTGTGCCGAATATTTTTTTTTTAATATTTAAATGTTCTCTTTATAACTAGCATAATACCTATAGTGGATGTTAAAAAATAGTTTATTGTAAAGCATTTATTTATTTATTGGAGAAGAGTTGCAGGAATTGGCTACCCCAGTTTCAGATAAAAATGTACATAGTTTTGCTGTTTTGTTTCATTTTGTTTTGCTACCCATTTATGTATGGAGTGATCTACTATGCTGTGCACAACGGTTTTGTTTAAAATAGGCTCTTTACAGGCGCCTGGGTGGCTCAGTCGTTAAGCGTCTGCCTTCAGCTCAGGTCATGGTCCCAGGGTCCTGGGATGGAGCCCCACATCAGACTCCCTGCTTGGCGGGAAGCCTGCTTGCTTCTCCCTCCCCCACTCCCTCTGCTTGTGTTCCCTCTCTCACTGTGTGTCTCTCTCTGTCAAATAAATAAAAAAATAAAATAAAATAGGCTCTTTGCATTTTTATTGTTACTCAGTTTCTTTTCACATCAGAGGGCTTTGAAAATTTTGTGCAATTTATCATTCATGAAAATGAGATCTGTAAATGAACTCTAGTTGAATCCAATTCTGGGAGAATAAGAGTCTATCTTCCGTTGACTTGATTTCTTCCTTATGTACTGTGATCTTAGTAGGACTTCTTTCTTGGTGCACAAGGTTTGTGAAGCTAATTTTTCCTAATGGATTTGTGAATTAAGCAGAGGATCAGCTACAGTCTGCACTTGATGTTTTCACACAAAGCTCTTTCCATTGAAAAATACTGATGCCTGGTTTCTTTCTTCCTGCACTTCTTCAAGTGGCCTTTTGCCATTTGCTGCTGCAGCAGCTGGTAAGAACAGAAGAACCATGTCTGTGGGCTTGTGGTTTATATTACATCAGATTTAAGTTTTCATATCTGTATGTGCATATATACCTATTTGTAAGCCTAAACGTACATATATATTACACATAATATGTAATTTAAAGTAATACATAATTTTCAAGGTGTTATAATAACCAGAATCTAGCTTTGATATCAGAAGGTCTGGTTCTAGCCCATCCTCTGTCACTAATTAGCTGTGTACTCTTGTTTAAATCTCAAGTATTCATGTATAAAATTGTAAGAAGTAAAGTTATGAATTAGTAAATGGGATAAATCTTACAATTGTAGGTATTCTTTATTGAGAGCTAGTTTTGGCAAAATCTCTGAGGAGTGAAAATGCATCCCTTATTACGTCACTATAAAACTATGATTACTTTGTAGACTCATCAGAGATTTAACAAACATTTTGAGTATCTACAATATTCTAGTTTGGTCCTGAATTTTTCATTTTGGGACTTCTGCTTATTTGGGCATTTTCCAGTACATTTACTAAGAGACCCCTTGATTTGCAAGTAAAATTTGAACTGTTTTTTAGTCATATCCTTCGGAGTGTAGACTTTGGATCAGACAGGCTAGGCTTGGTTATTTGGCAGCTGACCTTAAGCAAGTTACTTAACCTCTCTGATCCTCAGTTTCTGCATTAACAGAGTACCTACCTCTCAGAGTTCTTGTACAAATTAAATGAGATAAAGCTATATTAAACTTCTAAGCAGAACCAGACAGATAAGAACTTAGTAAATAGCAGATAATATTATTCAAAGATATTTATTCAAAAATCAGGAAGAATTAAGTAAAAAAAAGAAGTATTTTAAAAATTATTTGTCTTTTTTTTAAGATTTTATTTATTTATTTGAGAGAGAGAGAGATAGCACGAGAGAGAGGAGGATCAGAGGGAGAAGCAGACTCCCTGCTGAGCAGGGAGCCCAATGCGGGACTCGATCCCGGGACTCCAGGATCATGACCTGAGCCAAAGGCAGTCGCTTAACCAACTGAGCCACCCAGGCGCCCAAAAATTATTTGTCTTTAATAGAAATATCTAAACTTAAGGGTTGTTAGAATCTTTCATACCCATAATTTATTCTTTAAAAATCATTTTTAGTTCTCTGCCAGTTCTCAATCTTATCTCTTTGAACATGGTAAGCATCGTTATCTTAAAGTCTGTGTCTCATAATTCAAATATCTGGAGTTCTTGTGGGTCTGTTTCTATTGATTGTTGTTTTTGTTCATTTCCATTCTTAGATCTTTTTGAATTCCTGGTTGTTTTGATTACATTATGGGCATTGTATTTGCAGAATCATTATAGAAATAATTTGATATTATATTTCACCTGAAAGATTCACATTTGCTTCTACCAGGCATCTTAAGACCCTGATAATAATCTGGCATCACTTAATCCGTATCAGGTCTTGAGGTGACTCAAGGATTCAAAGGCTGCCATTATTACTTCAAATGTGTTTCTCTGCCTGGGGTGCAGCCCGTTGGTGTCTCAGTCCAGAGCCAAGCTGTTCATAGTGCTCACCCTTAGTGGTTCCCTTAGGGATCCACAGACACACTCCCTGGGTCTCTGTCCTGCCCCAGGTCCTAGCCAGCTAATTCCTTGCTTTCTTGTTAGTTATCAGGTACCATCAGGTAATTGTTTTCTATACTTTATCTAACTTTCCTATTTGTCCTCAGTAGGATTGTTCCAACTGATACATTCTTTCATGAAGACAACTTCAGGAAATATTTCACATGCCAAAATACTTTCCAAATTGGATACTATATGTTAAGAAAAATCCACCTGAATATTTTTAAATGAAAAATCATGCTATAAAGTTCAAGGAATATAATCACTTCTCTCTCTCTCTCTCTCTCTCTTTTTTAGCAGAAATAAAATAGAGTGTAAATAGCCATGAAATAGGAAACTTTTAACTAAAATGCATATTAAGCTAGTATTTAAGTATCTGAAAATTATACCTTTTTTTCCCTTAGATTTCCAGCTTGTTTGAAGATTTTAGTGCATTTGAGCTATTGCACTTAGTTCAAATTGATTGTTTGGATGCATAATTGCAGTCTTTTCTTCCTAAATGTTCTTAGGACATTTTATTCACTATTATAGCCTAACCTTGAGACAGAAGTTCTTGTTCTAAGTCTTTCTATCCATTTTTTATTCTGCATGTTATATTGTTTTACTAATTATGTTTCCCTGAGGCATTTAAAGGAGAAAGATACTATTTCAAAAATATAAAATAAATTTGTTCAAGTTTAATGTTTCATTCTTTCCGGGCAGCGTCTAAATTTCCTCAGCTTTTCTTAAATGCCATATCATCAACATGATTTTCGTATCCTTTTTGCTATAACTATCCTAATCTCGTGCATCATTTCATCTCTCCAAATTATGATTTGCTTCTCATTCCACCAGGAAGTGTTTTGTCATTATATAATTTTGATAGCAACAGAGTAAGTCAGTGTAGATTTTAGAGCAGAACAAATCACTCAAAATTTTATTCTAAAGTGAAAACCTTCCTGGGAAATTGTATCAGTGTCATGAATAATGATCTATTGATCTCACTTGGCAGAACACCTAGGATTTTATTTTAAAACTGATATTACTTGCAGTTGCTTTCACTTTCTATAGTAAATTTATAATGCACCTAGATAAAAATCCTGTCTTTAGAATTAAACTTTGAAATCCAAAAAAATGTCCTTTTCCTGTCATTTTAAAAGTCTCTTTCCAATGGATAATTTTAAATTACTCAGAAGATACTTTAGTTATTTTCTTTGAGAAATGTGAGTGTACATACTTGGGGTTTTGTAAGCCAGATATATTTAAGGAAAAGGATTTAAGTATTTAGGAAAGTAGTATTTCTTAGCCTGATGAATAAGGTCAGAAATGTGCTTATATGTGAAAAGTTCTGAGTCAAAGCACTTAGTTATCAATGAATGCAAGTTAACACGATTCAAGAACACTTCACCCAACACATTATCGGAAATTAGAAAATTTGATAATACCTACTTTAGGTGAAGGTATGAAAAAACCAAGTCAACTTTCATATCCTGCTGGTGGGAAGATAAACTGATACAGTATTTCTATGTGTTAAAATAAAAAGTATGTATACCCTATGACTTAGAAAGTACACTTCAGGAATTTACTCTGGCTTAAGAAACATTTGTCCCTATGCACATGGACATATATGTAAGATTGTTGATTGCGGTATTGTTTATAACAGTGAAAATCTAGACACAGTCTAAATGTTGGACAGTGGAGAACAACTGACTTATCTATGTAGCAGCTTCAAAAGAATGCTGAAGATATGACAAGAAATGATCCTGAGTCTTCAGTATAGCATACCATCAGGGTCCCTTGGACCTAATTTCAGTTTTTGAGTTTCTTAAAGGTCTTTTAAAGAACAAAGAGAAAATTCATTTTTTTTTTAAAAGGAGAATAAAATTCTGTCTTGCATTTACCATATGGGTCCATTGGACCCTTTTGTAAACCTAAGATTAAGATGCACTTTGGGATCTTTAATGATTTTTATCTTTTCTATATCTGGAACATCTTGCTATTTCATCATCCTAAGAATTAGTTTATTATTGTTTATCGATTATTTCTACTAAAAAGTCTAAATATAAGAAAACTAGAGGGTGATGATGCAAAAGTAAGATAAAAATCACTACCACACCATCCTTCATTGTTTTAATTGTATTGCCCAAAGTGCTGCATTGTCCTTCAGGAAGTTATAAAAGACTGGAAATAGCACTGTTGGAGTCTAACTACAACAGTTATTATAACTGTTATAGTTATAATTAATTTCTATTAATGTAATGATTAACTTTCACACATTGTAACTATTGTTTCTAACTTTCACTGAGCATAGTTGAGAAGTCTGAATTTTTAAATTTTTCACCCATAATAGCAAAGAGGAAAAAAGTGACAGAAGACATTTCACAATTATCAGACTAATCAAAAGATGAATGTGAAGAGAAAGATAGCAGTGCTCTGGATACTACCGATGATGATGAAATTTCTTGTATAAACAAAATCTCAGATCATAAGTGTTCAGGTGATAGTATCCTAGATGAATTTTCCCAAACTCAAGAATCAGTGTGCGAATAATGTATTTTCAAGGACAAAATGAAATGTGTTCTTCTCCAGTTAGTTAGCCCATAGGCAGCACACATCATGCAGTATTTGGTGACAAGAACCTGAACCATCCTGTTGTGCTAAAAGGATATGTAGTGGTTTCTTTTGCCTTTACGATGTTTGTGCACTAAAGTTTACTTGATACTGTTTGTAGGTGCACAGGTTCTGAAGGGAGGAGATTGAAAGAAAATAGATGATGTGAAATAAGAATATTGATTTGATCAACTGTTCTAATTTGGTATTTATAAATATAAAACTGAAAATGTTTTGCAATTGTGGAGCGAAGAAGATGGCTGTCCTCTCCTCAACATAATGATAAGCTTTTGAAGATTTCAGAATTTCAAGTATTGCATTTTTGTCCATGCAAGTGGGAGAAGAACCAGAAATTATGATAAGCTAGAACATTTTAGAAATGTATTGAAACCTAGAATTAGTATTTATGAATGACTGTGGTCCAGGTGCACGCATGATAGCTGATGAGCAGTTAATTACATTGAGAGTGTGTTGCCCATTCCAAGTATATATGCCTTTAAGACCAGGAAAATGTGGAACAAAAATTTGAGATTTGCTCTGTTTAAGTTCTTACTAAAATTTGTCATGAAGTTTTGTTTTGTTTTTACTACTCCTTTATTGCCAATTCTGCAAATTATTTGTAAAATGACTTGAAAGTATTAAGAAAAATAAAAGGGTCCATTGGTAAATTGTGAAACCTATTTCTTTTAATGTGTATTGAGTATTAAGGGGGGAAATGTAGTTATAGAATAACACATTATAGTATGATCCTGATTTGTTTTGCTGTTTTTTTAATGAAATCACAAACCAGCACAGTGAGTGTGTAAAAACCTAAATGCAGAGAAAAAAGTTGGGAAGGGTAGACACCACACTGATCTCAGTGGTAACCTCTGGGGAGGAGAATAAAAGGAGAGCAGTGCTCACAGGGGCTTTGATAAATAGATAAAGCTATAGATAAAAACAGAGAATATAAAAGCTTTAAAAGGAAAACCAGCAAGGCAAAAAAAAATAATTTTTGTATCAAGAAAAGTGAAAGATACCAAAGACCATAGGAAGATGTTTCCGTTAAACAGAATATGAAAATTTTAGGTCTCCAAGGGCAACACGTAATATAATTTCTACTAATGTAATAATTGAATCTGGAAATAATTTTCAGTGATTTCCTTTATTATGCATGTAACTGAAAATGATTTAAATGGCAATAATTTGAACTGTAACTTTTAGTAATGAAAATATTGATCTTAGAGAATAGTAGGAAAAAAAGATCTTGTAAAGTAGACTTCAGCAGTGGAGCTATTGTAAGACTCTGCTAAAGTTTGTGCTTCGAGCACTATTATTATAATGTCCTCCCAATTCTTATTTTATAGTTAAAATTTAACTTTTGTACTCAAAGCCTTATTCTGGGGGTGTGTTCTTAAAGTCTATCTTTTATGCTAGAACTTAGAGATTTTTTAAAGGCAGTTTTCATGCCTAGTAATTTGGAATATGCTTCTTTTCACAGACCAACTCTACAAGAGGGAAGGAAAATCTTGATTAAAAATGGCCGACACCCTGTGATTGACGTGTTGCTGGGAGCACAGGATCAGTATGTTCCCAACAGTACAAATTTATCAGTAAGTAACACATGATGCCAGTAAATAAGTAAAAGATGGTAACACTGATCCAAACTTTCAAATACAAAATAAGTATTTTTATAATTTACTCAGGTTTTAACTTTGGCGTTAAATGTAGTAATCTTGGGCTGTAGTTTTATATTCACCCACCAAGTATGGAGTTGGTGTCATTTCCAATGAAAGATGATTGATAAATGGAAAGATGTAGCAATGAAAGGGTTAGTCTTAATTAGTTATCCTAGGCAACCCCTGTAAATATTTTTCATTTATAAATGCCCAAATATGCTAATAGGGTGGAATCATACCATAATTTTTGCAAATTTCTATTAGTGTTTAACATCATATGCTTTGTCCTGTCTTTCAATATTTTAAGATGTTCGGCAAAAGAATTGGAGATGCTTCAACTGATTTCAGTGATGAGAACTTTGTCATATGGGCTAGCATTTTGTCACGGAATGTTAATGATCCTAAAGATTTATTCATTTAACACATACTTACTGTATTCCTATTTAGTTTCAGGTAGTGAAGCAAATATTAGGACAGAGAGTGGTAAGCAAGACAGAACTAACTATTTCCTGCCTTAAGGGTGCTGTGATCAAGCAAGAAGGTAGCCAGGCTGTTACAATACGTGATATATGAAACCACATTGTCCTGGGAGCATGTAGAAGGTCAACCTAACTTAGTGTAGAGGGAGCATCGAGGAAGGTTTCCTGGCGATGAGCTACTAATTGAAGAGGGAGGCAGTATAGGCCAGGGAAGTGGAGAGGAGTATACCAGGTCAAGGAACCAACATGGCAGAGGCTGGGAGTGAGGCAGAGCAGGGTGAATTCAGGGAAGTGAGAGATGTTGAGTGGTGTGGAGCGTAGGGTGTAGAGAAAGAGGGGTTCAGAAATAGGAGGCCAATTTGACCGTATGCCATGTTAAGGAATTTTGATTTTTTTTCCCTAAGGGATTGAGAATACCAGCAACAGAATGTTTGAGGCTGGCAACAAAGCAAACTTGTGGGATGGAGTGTGAGTGTATGTGCCTGTGCCTCTGTGTGTGTGTGTTTGTGTTACATAGAATTACAGTGTCAAAGACAAAGCATACACTAATTGAAGTGGTGCAAGCGTAGATTTTATAGAGAAAAGAGTCTGGTGTGAACGGAACTCAACTTCAGTTTGTGCAGAGGTGACTGGGTGTTGTAAAGGGAGAATGAGGGATTAGGAAGGAGGGATGGGATGGGAGGTAGAGGGGTATCTTGCAGATTCAAGGGAGTAGAAATGATAAGAAGCAGGAAAGGGGATTA
Source organism: Callorhinus ursinus (assembly GCF_003265705.2). Taxonomy (NCBI): domain Eukaryota; kingdom Metazoa; phylum Chordata; class Mammalia; order Carnivora; family Otariidae; genus Callorhinus; species Callorhinus ursinus. The sequence continues at coordinate 46,571 of NW_027397065.1, forward strand.
GTTAATGTGAAACCCTTCTGGGTTTACTGACTGGCATCTGGAGCTTATGCCCTCATATAGAGAGTAGAAAGAAAGGCAGTGCTATCTTCTAGAATGTTTGCATTTTAAAGAGATGACCTCTTCTAAGTGGTGGAAGAGTTGCACCTCAAAGGGGCAGAGAAAGGATTTATAACTGTAAGCTTTCTGAAGTAATTGCTCTAAGAGGAGGTTCAGGGGCCTCTCTGCCTGTCATCAGGTTTTGGCTGGAACAAGCTGTAAATTTTCCTGCCAGTCTTGTACTTTTTCAGGTAGGAACTTAAAATGCGATTGGGATCACCCTAAGAACATGGCCATGAACTGTTAGAAACTATGCTAGTGTTGGTTCTGGTGTCTTAGTGGGAGGAGTAAACAAAATCATTTATGTTGAAAGTGTGGGTTTTTATAGGCCAAGGTTGAAGCCTGGTGTAGAAGAGGGCTCAGGAGGAGCCTGACTAGAGTTTGGTTAAGGTGAGAGCGTCTTTGTCGACATCAAGTGAAATAATCTGGTGGTGAGATCAGAGAATTAATATGTAGGGAGGAGTCAAGTGAGAGAGGTTGTTGTATCAGTGAATGAAGTGCCTGACTTTAGGATTTTGGAGGTAGTGCTCTTCTGGGAGAGAGCAAGTCCTAGGTATGGCCATGGAAGAGGAGTAGCAGAAGTGGAGAAGGTCTTTGGAGATGAAGAGATCAAGGAACAGAGTCTGGGAAAAAGTCACCTACATAAATGTTGAAGTCATCTAAGAGAACAGCAGCATTTGTAGGGGAAGCTGAAGGTGTTCTAGGTGTCAGAGATCCCAAGGGATGGAGACTGGTGACCTGGAAGTTTGTCGATGCCTGAAGTGAGGACAAGCAGAGGGCGTGGTCAGGTGCTAAAGAAACACATAAGAACACGTAAGAAAGAACCTCCAATCTCTGGGATATGTGTGGTAGGATGTGGCAGAAAGTTCAGCCTCCAAATGAAGTGAGCAATAGCCAGGTTTCAGTTTAAGCCTGTTCAGAGGAAATGTTAAGCAAGGATATTAGAAACACAGAAGGATTTGGGAATTTTCAGAGGTCAGTGGGAGAATTGGGATGTAGTGCAGCAGCTAGAAATTAGGTCAGAGAAAGGAAGCCCAGAACAGCAAGGGAGTTGAGAACATAACAGAGTACTCCCTCTTGGGCTGTGAGCAAGGATGACAGCAGTGTGCACATGGTGAATTTGGCCACAAGTGTGGTGAGTGAAAGGAAATGCTTTCAGTTACGTTTAGTTTAATATTACATTTTGATGCAGCTAGGTTTGTTGGTAGTATATAACCTGATCCCCAAAGTCTATAAACTTGCTCATTCTCATTAAGGAATTTGTAGGAATTTGTAATTGACTTAATTTATCAAGCCAAGTTAACACTTCCTGATGCTTTATTGACTTTTAAAAGAAGACTGTGTGAATATAAGAATTTCTTTTTCAGTTGTCATAATACCAGTGGGGTATAGCTTTTCTTGAGAAAGTAATATAGTTGTAACATTTAATAACTTGGTTTATATTTTACTTATAAATCACTTAAACATTATTTCCTGTTACTGTTCCCATCCCCCAGCATGCCCACCAACTCGATCCCAAGTATGTTATCCTTGATATTGGTTTTTTTTTTCTGTGCTTTTTCATTATTTTTTTTCCTCTTTTGCTTTCTTTTAAAAATGTATTATACTATTTAATAAAGCAAGATTTGAGAACCTTAAATAGCCTTTTGCCTAATTATAAGAATGTTTTAAGGAAACATTAAACTTTTATATTTAAATTTTTACAAAATAAATGGAGTGATTTTTTTTCCAGTAGGCGCTTCAGAATATTCCAGAATATTCATTTCTTTTACATATGCTTTTTCTAACTTGAGTAGGAGTTGATATAGAACTGTTGCTATGGTGAAGTGCATTCTATTTTGCAGGGTATAAATTTATATATAGGGATAGTGTTGAAAAAGAACTTACTATGTAAAACTCAATTTAAAATATTTTATAGGTGTTAATTATAAAATATAGCCTGAAAATAATTTCCTGAAAGCCAAATGACATTGTTGCTTTTGATAATCATGTAATTTTAAGAAATGGTCTTTTGTACATGTGATTATAAGTGTACTTTTCTGGATTCTGTGTTATGTGAACTTATTATAGTCCTTCTGAACAAGCCAACTTTCTGCCTACTTTTCTTCTCCGTTTTAAGAATACTCTTCACATTTCATAATCTGGCATTTATTTTGAATTTTTATTAGCATTATTTTATGAATATTTTGTTCTTAGAGATTTTGACACACTTTATGTCAGTATTGTGCTTGAGGTCAGATTACACAGAAGAAAGAGAATACCTCCCTGATCTGGTGGAACACACACCCAATTAAATTAACACTAATACTTACAAAGGCCATGAAGGAACTAACAGATTACATGGTAGAAAAATTGGCACCAAACTTGAACAGGCATTTCAAAGTAGAGGATATCCAAATGGTCCCTAACAGACTAACATTTTTTTGACCTGCTATATATTAGCTTTTCTAGAATACAAGAATATAGCAAAGGATTAGAGAGGAACTGTGAACTTTGAGGTGTTTGGGGGACCCTGGGTGGAAATCCTAATGTGAAGGTGGATAGATGGATATGAAGACCATGAGAGTGGTCTGAGCTAGAGTTACAGATTTTAGAATGAGCATGACATATGTACAGGAGTTTTGATTCTGTATCTGTCAGGGAAATTATATGAAAATGTAAAGAAGGCTGATGAAAAGGCTTTCTCAGGCATTAACACTGAAGGCATAGTTTTACTAAAAAAAAGTAGGTTTAAATGAGAACTTTTTAAGAATCTTTTTTTTTTATTTTAAGGTTACTTATTTACTTATTTGAGAGGGAGATAGTAAGAGAGAGAGAGAGGACAAGAAGGGGCAGCAGCAGACGGAGAGGGAAAAGCAGACTCCCTGCTGAGCAGGGAGCCTGACTCGGGGCTCGATCCCAGAACCCTGAGATCATGACCTGAGCCAAAGGCAGACGTTTAACCGACTGAGCCACCCAGGCGCCCCAAACTTAATCTTTTAAACATATTTACCCTACCTCATTTTCAGAATTCAGAGTTACAGTTTAATCTGAAGATCACACTTGTTACAATGGTAACCACCTGCTACTGTACATTCCTTTCTATCCTGTGGGACCTAGCTCTGTCGCATCTTCTAGGAAACCTCAGTTTGACTTCTCCAAGCAGAATTGAAAGGAATACTCTCTTACATCCTCTTTTTGTTTCCTTCCCTGATTCACGACATAATCTGAATATTTGTAGACTCAGCAGCGCGGGATCTCCCAGCTCCATCTTGCCCCTCTCCGGTGTATTTCTCCATTCTGCAGACACAGGGCTTTTCCTAACCTCTCCTAACACTCTCCATTTAAAATCATGCTGAAAATTCCAGCCATATAGTTCCCAAGTTGCTGTTCTTCTGGGACTTGGCAGATGGTATTCCCTCTGCCTAGAATGTCATCTTTGCCCACACCATCCACTCCTGCCTCACACACACCCACCACCCAACCCACCCCACCCTCTAGCTCCTGCTGTTCTTGAAGTCTTGTCTTGGATGTCAGTTTCTGCACTGAGCCTTTCCTAACCAGTGCTGGGTTGGGTACCCTGTCACTTACCCATAACACTCATATTTCTCCCCATTTTAGTACTTAACCAGTAAATTATAACTGCCTTTGCTTGGGGTTCCCAGTGCACTGTGAATTTCACAAGAACAGAATGGACTTCTCTGGTTTAATGGTAATCCACTGTCAGTCACAGTTCTCTTGCACTTAGCAGGCACCTGATCATATTTGTTAAATAAACAAGGATTAGCCACAAGCCTTGAACAGTCTTCAAATCTTAAATTTTTGCCTTTTTTCCGCCACAAAATGTTATTTTTCAGGATGTTATATGGGAATATCACGATTTACTGAATAATTATACTGTAGAAGTAGAAGGGAAATTAGGAATCATTTAGTGTAACCACTTCTTCTTACTTATGAGGAAACAAGGCCCAGAAAAGGGAGAGTTGACATGCCAGAGGTTACCCAAGTTGATTGGTCTTGAATCGTCTCCCAAAACACAGTAGTATTCTAGGGCAAGCCAGTGCTTTTCAGTCTTTTTCACTCTGCAGCACACCTTGAAAATGATAAGAGTTTGGGCCGCCGGGGTGGCTCAGTCGGTTAAGTGTCTGCCTTTGGCTCGGGTCATGATCTCAGGGTCCTGAGATTGAGCCCCACCTCGGGCTCCCTGATCAGTGAAGAGCCTGCTTCTCCCCTACCTCTTCTGCTCTCCCTGCTTGTGCTCACTTGCTCTCTTTCTGTCAAATAAAATCTTTAAAAAAAAGAAAGAAAAAATGATAGTTTGATGGTACGCTGGAATGAAAGGAAAAGGAGAAGGTTGCTCGGAGCCAAAGACGTCCGCCTAGGGCTCTGGCTGCCCCAGCCCCACCTTGAGAATTAGGAGGTCAGCTTCTTAGCGTCCCTGTAACCCGTGAGGCAGACGAAGACATAGTGTGCCAAGACATCCTGCTTGGGAAACGCCACTGTGATCCACTGCAGTCTCAGGACTGTTGACTTACTAAACCAAATGACTTTCTAATCGATGGATATTTGATAGCGACTAAAGTTGGAGTTTTAGTTTGTGTTTTTTGTTTTTAAAGATTTATTTATTTATAAGTAAGTGTTATTTATTTATAAGTAAATGTTATTTATAAATAAATGTTATTTATTTATAAACAAGTGTTATTTATTTATTTATAAGTAAATGTTATTTATAAATAAATGCTATTTATTTATAAATAAGTTATTTATTTATTTATAAATAAATGTTATTTATAAATAAATGTTATTTATATGGGGCTCAATCCCAGGAGCCTGGGATCACGACCTGAGCTGAAGGCAGACACTTAACTGACTGAGCCACCCAGGCGCCCCTGTTTTTTGTTTTTAATGTAAATAATATAAATTCCCCTTATCGGGAGAGAGAATGGGAAAATTGTGGCTGACAGCTTCTCGATTTGTGGAAGGGAAGAAAATGAGTTGAATGTGCAAAGCAGGAAGTTTCCCAGGAAGTACTTGAACCCTGTGAATCTCTGTGGCCAAAGGGAAGTCCACAGCCCAGCTCTTGTGGAGTGGGACTGGGTGGACACCGGAATCCTGGCACTGTGTGGCACATAGTAAGTGCTGACATATTTGTTACATGAATGATGCTTGAAACTGTTAAAGATGAGGGAGTACTAGATGGGACCAAGGATCACCAACTTCCCATTTCCTCCCTTCTCCCAGACAGATTCTTCTAGCTACCCCAGAAATGCTTGGTTTGGCTATATAAAAGTAAGACTGATTGTACTAATATAAGCTGTTGACTCTTTGTCCCTAATTACCAAGCAGACTAACAATAATGCATACCATAAAAATATGTCTGAGTATTAAGTTTAATTTAATTCTGTGCCTGGATTATTCTCAGAGATTTTGCTATAAATGTATTTTTCGCATAGCATGATCATGGGATCATATTGTTAAAAAATAGAGGAAACAGGTGGTGCCTGGGTGGCTCAGTCATTAAGCATCTGCCTTCAGCTCAGGTCATGATCCCAGGGTCCTGGGATTGAGCTCCGCATCGGGCTCCATGCTCCGCGGGAAGCCTGCTTCTCCCTCTCCCACTCCCCCTGCTTGTGTTCCCTCTCTCGCTGTGTCTCTGTCTGTCAAATAAATAAATAAAGTCTTAAAAAAAAATAGAGGAAACATCAGTGGCATTTGAACATTGTTTTCTGTTAATTCTCTTCCCTGGTGCCCATTCCTACTTCTGACACAGTGAGATAAAGAAGGATGTTTTGTATGATAACTGCTTGCTTTTTAAAGTGTTCTGACCTAGATTGCTGTCTTTGCCCAGAATGTTCCTTCTTCTGTCTTCCTGTCTTGTAACCCATCTCCATTGATGGAACTCCTGCTCATCCCTCATGACCCAAAAGATACTACTGCCTCCTCAGAGCCTTCACCATTATTCTGGCCAGAAATAATCTCTTTTATCTTAGCACTTTTTCTTTGTTCTGTTTTTAAAGCTCTTATCACATACCACTTGTTGGTACATAGAGGTAGTGGGAGAGTTGATTGGAGGAGTAAATTCAAATCTTAGTTAGTTGTTATTTTATTATCATCTTGGATAGACCACTGTACTCTTCAGTTTCTTCATCCATAAAAGGAGGGGATTAGGTTGAGTAACAACTAGCTTTCTGTGGAATGTAAAGTGGACAGCATCCAGGCATCAGAAGGATTTGGACCCTTTCCTTAGCATGTCAGCATACAGCTTGTACTCTTCTCCAGCCTCATTATCCCCCTTTCTGTTTGTAGTTCCCCTTGGGTTAAAAGTGCAAGGATTTGGCTAAAAGCTTCTCTGGAGGAGGCTTTCACTAGGGAGTCTCTTACTGTAACCTGTTATTGATTGACGTTTTCAGGGAATAAAACACTTGGAAACTGCCAAACTTTTTCAGCATTCTGCAGCTATTATAAAAATAGCTCTACCATGAGTCTTTTTTGAAGATAGATGTCAGTATCTGTACCTGTCAAGGAAGGAAGCCTTTTTTGTAGAAAATTAGCTGATGCCCAAGTCTAGAAATGAACGTGTGACAATTTTAGTGTTTTATTTTATTTTATTTTATTTTATTTTATATTTTATTTTATTTATTTTATTATTTTATTTATTTTATTTTTTTGCTGGGCGTCTTCTGACCTCAGGGATATTCTGACTGACCATCACTGTAGTGTACCCAGCGGTGGACCCACGGATGCTTGCCCTGCCCTAGAGCAGCTCTTCTTGGATCTAGCAGTGACTGTGACTCCCTGTCATTGAGCCAGGGATTCCCTGTGAGACATCTGTCAGGGGATGATCTTCACTTATCATCCCCGTTCTGCTACTTAGTAGCTCCATGTTACTGGGCAAGGTCCTTAGATTCCCCAGGCCTGTTTCCTCGCCTATAACATGGGAAAATAGTAGTACTTGTATGACCCTGTGAGACTGTTGTGAGGACAAAATGAGGTGATGCCTATACAGTCGTTAGCACAGTTACCTGTGGCACTTGTTAGCTGTGGTTTTTTTAATGATACCTTAAAATTTGCCTTTTGTGTTTTCATCTCCACTTCTTTTCTCTCCACAGAAGACAGCATTCAGTGTGGAAATTGATTAGTTATTTCAAAACATACTGGTTTAGATTCAGTGTTTGATTCTTGGTACATAATACTAAGATCTTATTGACTGTTGCTGTCCAGATAGACATCACTAGTACTGAGGTAAAAACTTGAAAGTTTGAAGTCTAGCTTCTGCAAAGGTTTATTCAGGCAGTAGGTGCTGTCCAGAAACAGTCCCCTTGGTACATTACTTCGGTGTTGGTTTATTGTCATTCATCCATCCATCCATGTTTTTGTTTTTTTTTTTTTAAGATTTTATTTATTTATTTGAGAGAGAGAGCACAGCGGGAGAGAGAGAAGCAGGCTTCCCGCTGAGCAGGGAGCATGACGCAGGGCTCCATCCCAGGACCCTGGGATCATGACCTGAGCCGAAGGCAGACGCTTAATGACCGAGCCACCCGGGCGCTCCCATCTATGTTTTCTTGAGAACTTGCTCTGTGTGCGGCATCATGCTCAGTGCCCAGCACAGGTGTGGGCACCATCTAGGCTGTCCAGTTTAATGCATCCCCGGGAAATTCAGTAGGCTCCAGAATGGGTAAAAAGGTGGTTTTTGCCAACTTTCAGCTTCTGGCTATTCTGTTGGAATGCTTACTTGTCCTAACTGGTTTTCCAGATAGATTTAATGTGTTTTTCACATCTGGGACCTTTTGATGTGTGGTGCCTCCAATACATATGATATGTGCTGAAAGGTAGATGCACACATGAATATACGAGATTCTTTTTTTTTTCTTTAGATTTCATTTATTTATTTATTTATTTATTTGACAGAGACACAGCAAGAGAGGGAACACTAGCAGGGGAGTGGGAGAGGGAGAAGCAGGCTTCCCGCGGAACAGGGAGCCCGATGCAGGGCTCGATCCCAGGACCCTGGGATCATGACCTGAGCCAAAGGCCGACGCTTAACGACTGAGCCACCCAGGCGCCCAATATATGAGATTCTTGATCATTTCCTCACTTACTATGTCATCTTGGGAACTGTAGAAGAAAGGGAGTCACATATTCCTGACTCGTTTCTAGAGAGAATGCAAATGATTTTTTGATCTGTAAGGGTGGTGAATATCCCTGTTGTGGTGCCTTTCGCTGGTATTTATTAAGTGCCTTCTTTTTGCCAGACCTTGTTGTAGTCAGTGGGGATGAACAAGATGACATAGTTCCTCTCGTGGGAGCTTACTTTCTAGCAATGACATTGGTAATAAGTAAACAAGAAAATTAAGGAAATTTCAGAGAGGGATAAAAGGATAAAAGGTATAAAGAAAATAAAATGGGGGTGCCTGGGTGGCTCAGTCGTTGGGCACCTGCCCTCGGCTCAGGTCATGACCCCAGGGTCCTGGGATTGAGCCCCGCATCGGGCTCCCTGCTCGGCGGGAAGCCTGCTTCTCCCTCTCCCCCTCCCCCTGCTTGTGTTCCCTCTCTCGCTGTGTCTCTGTCTGTCAAATAAATAAATGCAATCTTAAAAAAGAAGAAGAAAAGAAAATAGGTTAACATCATAGAGTAGGACAGGTTAGAGGGGCTTAAGGTAGTTGAGGGTCAGAAAAGGTCTCTCCTGGGAGCTGATGTTTGAGTTTGGACTTGAATGACAAAAAGGATCTAATCTCAGGAAAGAGCATCCCAGATGGAAGGAACGGCTATGGAAAGGCCTGAAGGCAGGAATAGAAGAAGAACATAAATCCAGTCTGGCTAGTGCTGAGTTAACATGTGGAGGGTGAGAGGAGATTAGGCCAGACAGGCCGGCATGGTCTCCAGGCCATGGTGAGGAGTTGAGGCTTTAGTATTAGTACACTGTGGAGCTGTTTGAGGGCTTTTAGCGGGAGACAAATTCTGTTTTAATTCTGAAGACAATCTGACTGCAAGGTAGAGAATGATCTGTGGGCAGAGAAGTAGAGACACTAGTCAGGATCCACTGCAGTGGCCCCCCAGAATGGTGGCAGTCAAGATGGAGACAAGAGGTACCAATGCATCTCAGAATACCTTCGGATTCTTCAGTCTCTTTTTCCCCATTAGTATTTACTAGAATGTGCCCAGTATATAGTCTATCTCCCATTGCAGGTATAAATATTAGTGCTTACTAGCAAAGCAGCCACTTTATTACCTACAAATAGTTGAGTTGAAAGCATTGCCCTCCTTAAATCTTCCGAGTTAGATCTTGTCTGAACTCTTCAGATCCTGGAGAGGCCTGGAAAGACCACTTCCACAGAAGGGACAGCACATCTGACTGGGGTCACTGTGTACCATTTTTCCCAAGTACTTCGTGTAAGTGAATTCCACAGCTTCCCCTCTTTGATTCAACCCAGAGCCACCTACTCTGTGTCATATGCCTGAATTTGGACATAGTATTTTTCAGAGGGTCATAGAATGTGAGGGTGAGAAATCATTTAATTCAACTCCTCATTTTAGAATTGAGGAAACTGAGACCTCAAGAGCTATCTTGACCTGTCAGGACCCTGTCAAATTTTTGATTCCCATTGGATGAAGACACTGAATCGAGCAATAATTATAAATACTCTTATCTTTCAAGGCATTGGAAGAAAGAAGGTTTCTACAAGATAAAGGGTCTGTATTTTTATATTTTTTCCTCATAGGTTTCCTAAATTACTTATTTAATAAATTTTTTTTGTTTGTTTCTGCACTTCCATCACCCAACCCCATTGCTCATTAGGTTTGGTAATTCTGCTTCAAGCGGTTCCACCAACAATGCCTTTACGGTTCAGGGCCTCCTCTTGGCACATGTAACCCTTCTGTAGGTTATTCTATCTTATGTTACACTCTTTTACTTTCTGGTATGTGGGGCTTTTTATCTAGTATTCTATTTTTATGTAAATATGCTGGAAGTCCAAATAACAAGATGTCATTAGGAAGTTATGTAAATTTTTCCTAAATATATTAATGGATTTATAAAGAGTTGTTTGATGGCTCATGATGATTATTCGTGAAATAAATAATTAAATCTTAAGATAATGCATTTAAGTAACTTTTAGCTACCTAATGTTTCAAACAAATGAAAAAGTATGGAAAACAGTAGAACAGACACCCATTTACCCTTCCCTCAGATATCATAAAGAATGACCCTTTGTGATATGAACTTTAGATTTATTTAAAGTAAGTAAAGTGTTACAGATCTAGCTAAGGTTATACATAATTGATTGCTCTCCCTTTTCCTCCCCCTTCACTTCCTTATCTGATTGATAACCATTATCCTGATGTTACTTGTTATCCTTATACATATTTTTATTCTTTTATATAATATAATATTTTAACACTATAATTTTGTGTATTTTTAAAATGTACATAAATATGGCACGTTGAACCTGTCATATGCTATTTTGTAAATTATTGTTTTCATAATTGTACAAAGTAGATGTATTCATTTTCCTAATGAAAGACAATTAGAGTGCTTTTTTTGTCTATTATGAATACAAACAGTACTAGAGTGAGCGGTCTTATAAATATCTTTCTGAGTACTGTGTATTTTTCTAGGGTAGACTCCTAGAAGAGGAATTGCTTGGGTCATGTAAACTGGTATACAGAATCTTTAACTTTACTAGGCATTTCCAAATTGCTGTCCCTATACTTCCAACATGCTGCATAAGTAGACTTTTAAGCCTTTTGATGATATGATGAATGTGAAAGTGTCTTTCAAAAATTATTCCTTGAAAAATTTTCACTGTTTCCTTCATTTGAATGTTAGGGATAGCTTATAGGTCCCTTGAAAAATCCTGCAATTACATTTTCCTGATTAAGAATATGTTTTTGGCCTTGAGTGTTTCTTTTTCTGTAAATATCCTATTCATGTCCTTTGTCCACTTTCCCATTGTTTTGGTGTTTTTACTGTGTAGGAGTACTTCTTCTTTATTTTAGACCTTTTCATTTTGTGTTTGGTGACTTAATAGAATTTTTAAAAAAGTTAATAGATTTATAGATTTATATTTTTTGTGTTGCTTTTCCTATCTTGTTCAATAAATCATTCTCTGCCTTGATGTCATTAAACTGTACTTCCATGTTTCCTTCTAAAAGTTTAAAGTTTGCTTTTCACAGTTAATTCCCTTATCTAGATTCAATTTGGGGCCTCTGTGTGAGATTCAGGCCTAACTCTCTTTTTTTTTTTTTTACATGGGTACCTGGTTGTCTCACCATGGTTTATTGAATATGGCAATTAATTTTTTTTTTTGCTTATTTATAATCCTATCTCTGACCTATACCAAGCCCTTTATGTATTTTCTTTTGTCATGTTCTTTTAAAGTTATCTTGACCATTTCTGGGGGGGTTATCTTTCTTTTGATTTGTAGAAGTTTTTTTATGTATACTGGATTTGAGTCTTTGAGAAATATATAATACATATAATCTCCTATTCTGTAGCTTTTCATTTCCTTAATGGCATCTTTTGGTGAATAGCATTTGATTTTAATATACTTCAATTTTTTTTTTAAGATTTTATTTATTTATTTGACAGAGAGCACAAGCAGGGGGGAGCGACTGGCAGAGGGAGAGGGAGAAGCAGGCTCCCCACTGAGCAGGGAGCCCGATGCGGGGCTCCATCCCAGGACCCTGGGATCATGACCTGAGCCGAAGGCAGACACTTAACTGACTGAGCCACCCAGGCGCCCAATGTACTTCCATTTTTAAATCTCCTTTTATAGTTAATTATGATTGGTGATCTGTTAAAGAAATCTTTCTCTACCCCAAGGTCATATATTATTGTCCAGTAATCCTGTTTTTTTATCTGTCAAACTATAATCTACCTGGAATTGATTTTTGTTTATGATGGAAGTTAGGGGTCAGGATTTCTTACTTTTCTATATAGACATCCTTTTGACCAAACACCATTATTCAAAAGGCCATCCTTTTTCTACTGTGCTACTGTGTCCGCTTTGTCATAAGGCAAGTTAACTGTATACACATCAATCTATTTCTGTGCTTTTTTCTTAAAGATTTTTATTTATTTGTGAGAGAGAGCGTGTGAGCAGAGGGAGGAGCAGAGGGAGAGGGACAAGCAGACTCTGCGCTGAGCTACGCACAGGGCTCGATCTCACGACTGGAGATCATGACCTGAGCTGAAACCAAGAGTCAGATGCTCAACGGACTCAGCCACCCAGGCGCCCCAGTCTGTTTCTGTTTTATTCCACTGTGGGTCTTTGTGCCAGAACCATAGTAGTTTATTTATTACAGCATTATAATATTGAGCCTTTCAGTCCATGAACATCATATATTCTTTCACTTAATTAGGTGTTCTTTAATTTCTTTCAAAAATATTTTGTAGTTTGCTGTGTAGAGATCTTGCTCATTTCGTTAGATTTATTCCTAGGTATTTGATTTCTTTTGATACTGTGGTAAATTGTATCATTAAATTTTCTATTTTCAGTTACTAATTGCTAAAATCTAGAAATAAAGTTGACTTTTGAATACTGACCTTCTATCCAAAGATCTTGCTTAATTCATTTATTGATTATAATAATTTTTATAGCCTTCTTTAAATTTTCTGGGAACATAATCATGACATGTAGGAATAATGACAGATGTATTATTTTCTTTCCAATGATTGTACCTTTTATTTCCTTTTCATGCCCCCCCTTTTTTTTAACGAGTAGATACTGAATTTTATCAAATGTTTTCTCTGTGTCTTTGGAGATCATCTGATTTATCTTCTTTATTCTCTTAATGTGGTGAATTACATTGATTGGCCTTTGAATATTAAACCCACCTTACACTCAAAAATTCTAAATGTTATGTAGCTTTGGATTGGTTTATTAATATTCTAAGGAGTTCTACGTATATATTTATGGATGAAATTGGCCTGTAATTTTTCTTTCTTGTAATGTTCTTGTCGGGTTTTTGCTATCAGGATTCAGTTGGATTTTTTAAATGTTTTGGTGAGAGTTGCCCTTGTTCTGTTTGTAGAAGAGTTTTCGTAAGATGAGTGCTATTTCTTATATATTTGCAAGAATCAGTGGAGAAATTATCTGGGTTTGGAGTTTTTCTTACAGAAGGGCTTTTAATTACAGATGTAATTTCTTTAATAGATACAGGATTATTCAGATCATCTATTTCTTGTATCATTTTTGACAATTTTAAAAAAGCTGTTCATTTTATTTAAATTTTTGAAATATTTGGTTAGGCCACATATTCGGTTGTTTACAATAGGTTTATTATTTTTAAATCTCTGTAGGAGAATAAATTTTATTTTATCATTTTTATCATTCTATTCATGCGAAGTTTCTTTCTTTGCTTTCACTGTGCTAAGCTCTTTTTGTTCCGAGAAACATAGATTCACTCAAGTTCGTTCAAGTAATGGAGACATATGATGCTCATTTTAAAGCTACCTGCCATAAGAGAAAGGAATCACAGGGAGAGCAAATCTCTAGTACAGCTTGGCTTTAGGGAGACTGGAAATGTCTGGTTAATTTAGGATATAAGGCAACTTTAGAGATGGAAATGGTTTTCTTTTTATCCCCTCAATAGTAAGACTTTACAGTGTTTTAACTCCGAGACCCTCATTATTGGCATGAAGTTTCTCACCCCTCTGGACTCTCCTCTGCTTTTCCTTCCTTTTCATTGCTAACTCCCCCTTTTACTCCCTGTTCTATGTAATTTTTCTTCATACCTTTTGTTTCCTCATAACTTCTTATTCATGGTCCCCAGTGCTTTGTGGCTTTGTTCTGTGTTCCTCCAGTTTGAATCAGTGCATGGTACTCAGTTTAAACCCCCAAGAGATGATTTGATTAGTTTCAGAAGCCCTCTTATGTTAGGCCACCTCTAGGGCTGTTGGTAGGTTACACAATGGCCGCTCTTGACCAGGCAGGTATTAACCAGTGTGGTGGGTTCACAGAGCACATGGATGCCTCGGGCTCACTCCTCTGCAGAGGGCTACAGCTGGACAATTTCCCTTAGGATGAGTCTATATGTGGCAAGTACTGTAATTGGTTAATAGAGGCAAGTTCTAGAAATTAAATTAGTACAAGTGTTTGAGCTTTTCTGCCTCCTTTCTATGCTCTGGTGAAATGCCAGTGAAAAATGCTGATAAAGCTGATATCTAGAATTTGGTACTATAAACCTCTTTAGTAGTCATCCATCACTGAGACAATTCTTGTGCTACCAACCCACATTAGGGCCTTGAGCAATTAGCTATATAATGTGTGTAGTTTTAGGATGGATAAATGGAAATCGATAGATTTTAAATGTAAGCAATATACAAAACACACACAGAGGCAGATTAATGAATATTTAATGAGAAAGCCATAGTAGTTATCTCATTTACTTGCTCCGTTTTGTTTCCTTTTTCATATGCAGAAATAATCCTGTGCGTTGCTCAGAATTCACTGTTCTGCAGTTACACAGTTCAGGTTGAAGACAAGGAGGTCCTCCTTCCCTTTGTGATACTTAATTGGTAACATATTTAAATACCAGAAAGCCATCTTTTGCCTAATGCATTCCCATTTATGGACCAAATTATAGATATTACATAAAAGCCCTTTGGGTACAATAAGTGAAATTGCTTTTTAATTTTCTAGGGGGATTCAGAGAGAGTAATGATAATCACTGGACCAAACATGGGTGGAAAGAGCTCCTACATAAAACAAGTTGCATTGATTACTATCATGGCTCAGATGGGCTCCTACATTCCTGCGGAGGAAGCAACAATTGGAATCGTGGATGGCATTTTCACGAGGTAAAAACATTAGTTCTATTTGAATATATTTCTGAAAATAAAGCAAGCCCACATTGTCACATGAACTTTCTGTGTACATATTTAGATGAATAGATTTGCTCTTAAAATATTTAAAGCTTAGGAGCGTAAAGAAATCATTTCATCATGAATATTAATACCAGAAGAGACCAAGGAGAGCATTTTGTCCAGTTATTTTCAAGTTATTTTTAGTTACTGAGTTCTTTAACAATCTTACATAAAAGATGAATATTTAAACAGAAAAGCAGATCTGCTCTGCCTGAGTCAGAGTGGAAGGCTTGCAGACTTGCCTGGATAGACTCTGCGGAGAACAGTCTGGAAACCAGTCCACTCTCCTTGTTTTATAGGTGGGGGACTGAGAACAGACTGAAAAGGACACTGGCCCAAGATAATTTAATTCATATTCTTTTTTTTTTTTTTACTCTAAGAACATTACCTACAACCAACTAGGTCTTACCCTTAATTTATAAACCCAAATTGCATGTCATATTAGGAATATGGGTGAAGTACCTGGTCTCACTAATAGAAAAATCATAGTTTAATCTGTTTATTCAGATTTATCAGTTCTTAAAGTATTATATTTCTTGCATGTACATTTTTGGAAAAATCAAATATAGTCTATATGTGTGTAGTCAGGCTTTGTGTATAAGTGATTTATTGTCTAGCTGCATATTTATATGATACTTGACTTTGGAATTACATCAGAATATATCACATGTTGATATTGATGCACCTGAGTAGACATTAAAATACTTTACCTTAAGAGCTTGGTTTTTAGTCTGAGAGAGAGCAAAGCAAAGAGACCTAAATTCTTTTTGATGCCATATTACAAACAGATGTTATTTTGATCTACGTATATTTGTAGATCAACTCAGTATAAGAAATTTAAGGAATCTGTCTTTACTTTTTAAATTGTCATTAATTTTCTATTTTGTAAAAAAAAATGTGTGTGTATGTATATGTGTGTGTGTGTGTGTGTATATATATATTTTATTTTGGTTACATTATTAGGGAGAGTGACAGAAATTTAACAAAGAGAAGAAAGATTAAAAGGGGAAGAGAAAAATAAAAAGAAAGAAAAAGACTTCTTGGGCAAAGTAAGGTGATTTGTCTGAAAGAGAATCTTGTTAGTGAGCCGAATGTCAGTTACAGATGTTTTTAGATACAAGTAATAGAAAAGAAAATAAGAGTTTACTTTTCTCATACAGCGAGAAGGCTTGGGGTGGACTGCTGCTTCTGCTGCTTCAGTGGTTCTGCAGTTTTGTTGGCCTTTTCCTCATAGTTGCAAGATAGTCGCTGTGACTCCAGACATCACATCACATGAGGAAAAAGGAAGACAGAATGCCACAGTTCCCCCCAACACACACACCTTTCCCTCCACCCCCAGGAAATCAGTACCTTTTCAGAAGCCTCCCAGAAAACTTCCACTTATATTTCATTAACCAGACCTATGTCTCATGGCTGTAATTGCAAGGGAAACAGAAAGTAAGAATTTGCTTTTGTCCAGCTTTCCTCAGGGAGTTAGGCAAGTGTTTGGGAATGGATTCAAAGGTAATCAGAAAATCGTTTTTGCCTAGAAAAAAATGAATTCGGTGATAATAAAACAGCTAAACTTTATTATAATAACATATTTAAAATAGTAGTGTAACAAATATTTTTAGCAATGTATAGGGACTGCCCTATGCCCTCTATATTAAATACTTTGTATAAAGTACATTCCACGATAGCAAGTATAAGCCTTCTGAAAAAGGACAAACCACTTTTGGGTATTTCTTCATTTTCATTTATTCATTCATCCAACATATACTAACTTAGCATCTAACACATGACAGGCACTGGGACTACAATGCAACCATAGTTTCTGTTCCGGTAAAACTTACCTGGTGGAGAAGATCAGCATTAACCAAAAAAATTGTAAAAAAAAAAGTGAAATTGCAGCTGTGACAAGTCTACAAAGGCTATGTACAAGATGCCGTGACAGCCTGTGAGACTGGGGTATGATCTGGACAGGGCAAGGCTTCCCTTAGCAAGTGATTCTTGAGGCTTGTCTGAAGGGTGAGCTAACTTATCAAAGGAAGAAAGAGCATTTCAGACAGAGGAAGCATGTGTGCAGAGTCCCTTAGCATTTTTTAAAAAATCGTAGTTAAGGGACTGAAGAGTGATTCTGTATGGGAGCATTATTCTATCTGAAGCTGAAGAATAGGTAGGGGCAAGTTACACAGAGTGTAGAGTGTTAGGAGTTTATCCTAAGCTGTGGGAAACCGTTAAAGGGTTTTAAGCAAAGCTTGGCATGATCACATCTACATTGACTACAGTGCCCAGAATGTTTGGAGAAAGGACACAGTAGTACCCTTATCAGTAATGGTCTTAGAGGTATCAGTAGTTTGGATGAGGTTTGTGGTGTTAGAGTGGAAAGGAATCGCATTTGAAAGGTGTTCAGGAAGTAAATCAACAGGGTTTGGTGATAGAAGGGAGATGCAGCTGAGATAAATGGAGTTGTCAGATGACAGTGGTTTGTGCATCTGGTTGGACAATGCTGGCATTTACTGGAAGAGGGTTATTTTCTTTTTTCCACAGATCCTGACTTTATTTTTATATGTAGTAAGTAGAAATACTCTGAGACATTTGAGGGGAGCTGTCATAGAGACACTTGTGTATAGAGAGTCCAGAGGGAGAGATGAAAGGTAATGATACAAATTTGCTGTGAGACATTTTTGTATAAGTGGTAAGTTAAGTCTTGGGTGTGGGTGAGATCATCTCAACAGAGAGGATAGTAAAGAAAATAGTGTTCTAAGACTGAGCTTTAAGAATGCCAACATGTCATCGATGAGTAAGATGATAAGCTAGAAAAACTGATGGGGACAAAAACCAGGATGTGACATGGTCAGGGGAAAACTCCTCCAAGGAGAAAGGAAGTGGCCAGCAGCCCAGAGCAGTCAGGTGAAATGAAGCCTGAAAAGTCAACTTTGATCTTGACAAAATGGTGGTCATTAGTGACGTTAGCAAGAGCTGTTTTGTTTGTTTTTTTAAAAAGATTGATTTATTTGTTTTAGAGAGCATGAGTGGCAGGGACAGAGGGAGAGGGAGAGAGAATCTCAAGCAGGCTCTGCACTGAGCGCAGAGCCCGATGCAGGGCTCAGTCTCATGACCCTGAGATCATGATATGAGCCAAAACCAATTGTACGATGCCCAACCAACTGCGCCACCCAGGCACCCCAGGAAGAGCAGTTTTGGTCGCATGGTGGGACCATACTCCAGTTAAAGACAGTAAAGGAGTGAGTGAGAGCTCAAGAAATAGAGTGTCTGGGTGTCACCAGGCAGCTTGGCTGGGAGGGGGAGGTGAGAGATCCAGTGAGGGACTTGTTTTGTTTGTTTTTGAATGGCAGACTTGAACATGTTTTAGTGGAATATCCAGGGGTATATGTTATACCCATAAATTTATGACTTAAAAAATGCATTGATTACCTTGGAGGATATTACAGTAAGTTAATAATGATATTTACAACAAAAAAATCATTAATCACTTTGGAGAATGAAAATTGAAAAATAAAGAGAATATCAAGCAGCTATTCTCTTTCCACACAGATGATGAGAGGAAGTTTCTCATTGTAGAAGTAGCCCAGCTAATAAGCAAAAAAGGAACGATAGAATTAGAGCATCACCCTTTTTTGCAACCCCTCCAAGGGTGGAGTTTTTCCAGAGAAGTGAATGAAAAAGCAGAGGGAGTTTAAGAGTTAGCATGTGGGGGCACCTGGGTGGCTCAAGTTGGTTAAGCGTCTGTCTTCGGCTCAGGTCATGATCTCAGGGTCCTGGGATCGAGTCCCACATGAGGCTGCTTCTCCCTCTGTCTCTGCCGCTCCCCCTGTCAAATAAATAAATAAAATCTTTAAATCTAAAAAAACAAAACAAAACAAACAGTTGGCAAGGGTATGTTGGGAATAATGGACCATGGAACGTCAACAAAGAAGAGGGCCCAGGGGTAAGCACCGTGGTAGGTGGGCTAGAGTCCTGAGAGCTTTGAACAGCAGTTGTAGAGGTGCTGCGTGAGCCAGAGTGGGCAGCTTTTGAGGTGAGACAGTTCATGTCTCTGATGAAGTCCCAGATGTGCCCCTGGTGCTGGACGGCTGAGGTAGAACAGAGGAGGAGAGGTGGCTAAGGGGAGATCTGGGATTATCTAGATGGTGTTGGCTGGTTTAGCTACATGGACCCTCAGTGCTACCAGCAGAGTTGGCAGGGCTCTTGAGGCAGAGAAGAAAATAGACACCAAATGTTAACAACTTTGATGAATGAGGGGTTGTGATTTGAAGTTGAATAGCTGACAACATGGACAAAGGGAAGATGTTATGGTCAAATGGTATAACCTCAAAGGAGCTAGTTTTGTTACCAGAAGGTAGAGCCTAGAAATAAGAGTGGTGAGCAGGAGGATCCTTGTGGTATCGCAGGAGGCGAGGAAATGAATAGCTGATTTTGAAGAGGGTTGCAGGGGAGGGACTGGAGAGGAATGGGAGGGAGTACCCATGCGGAGAAGGGAGCAAGGACACAGGAGAGTTGGCTGGACATTTGGCAGTATTCCAGGGTGTCCAGTGTCTGGCTTTGGGAGGTTAGTGAGGTGGAGAGTTGGATAAAACCTGGCAAGTGTAGAGCAATTTGGACTTGATGTTGGCTCCAAGAACCACAGAGGAGGACACACAGTGTTCTGACTGATGAAAACATCGGAAGGACAAGGGTGGGGCCTGGGACGAGTCTCACCAAGCTTGGACAGTGGTGGGTCTACAGCTGTAGGTGCCGCACACCACAGCCTAACTGGGCTGGCTGGTTGTGGCCCTGAAACTTGAGACACATACTGTGTCACCTGGACTCAGACGCTCCTCAGTCAGGCAGGAAAGAAACAGGTAAAATATGTGTGTGTGATTGCATTGTCCCCAATGGATATTGCTGAATGCACTTTGACCATTGATGCATTTTTTTCCTGCTTCAGGTCTAATCCTGGCACCCATCACTTACTACATATTTTTGCAGAAACTGGTCCCCTGCTCTCTCAGTCTTCCTTTTTTCCTCTCTCCAGTCAGTTTTCAAGCCTCTGTGAGGTGCCTGTCAGAGCACAGCTGTGATCAGGTCCTTCTGCTGCTAAACCTCTACCGGTGAATAAAGGTCTCCAAGCATGTCAGTCAGGAACCACCAGATGACCCCCAACCTTTTCAGTCTTGTTTTCTGTTTCTTTCCCTCACCTACCTGTGTGTCAACCCAGCACTTCCTTCTGAATTCCAGGAAGCTGTTATGTGCTTTCCCATTTTTTTTTCCAGTTTGTATTATTTCCTGTGCCAGAAATACTTCTACTAATTTTTTTTTGTTAAAAATCCACCTCTTTCATGAAGTCTTCCCTGATTCCCATAGCCAGAATTAATCTTTTTCATCTTTGTGCTTCCATCATCCATGTATTTTGCCTTGTTTTAAAGCTCTTACTACCACTTTTAGTTTTATAGTTCTTCATGTACAGGTCTACCTCTACTGTTGAGTAGTCCATTCCCAGAAGATGAGTTTCATATTTTGTACATTTCCCTTCTCCCTCCCCAAACCTAGACCTCTCTCTACTTTGTACATACATAACACTCAAGAACAGGGCTACTGAATGAATGGACCTTTAAGTCAAGATCAGGCAAATGGAAGCTAATCCCATGGGCAGTGGGGAGTCCTTGAAGACGTAGGAATAGGGAAGTGATGTGAACAGAGTTACAGTTGAGGTTCCAGGAAGATTAATCTGGCCACACTGTGAAAGACAGACTTTACAAAGGCATGGTGTCATGCAGTAATTCTTGGGGAGATCCCAAGCATCTTAATTAGACTGATAGAAATGGAAGTGGACAGGGACAGAGGAGAGATGTTGCAGGGTTAGAACACACAGGCCCTGGTAACTACAGTAGTGGATGAAGAGAAATAATTGAAGAACTGAGACAAGGAGGCATCAAGCCTAGGTGACCAAGAGGAGTGAATGGTGGTACTTGTTAGTAACACTGGGAAATTCAGGAGGAGGATCTGATTTTGGAAGTGATCTTAACTGCTAATGTGCAGCACAGCAAGGAGGCTGTACCATAACATGGCCGTTACATTTCTGGGTCGGAAGCACAAACTGTAGGCTGTTAGAACACTTGAGCACTCGCTCAGTAACGAGGCCAAAATGCTAGTGTACTGAACACGTATTTTTCTTAAAACCTTACCATGTACCAGAGTTTGATGCTAGGCGTTAGGAATATAAAGACAAATGAGACCACTTGACCTGCCCTCCAGAAACTCAGGTGTGGGAGATGGAGGCACAAGGCATTACAATGCAGTAAGATTATGCAGTGCTGGAGGAGTGATTGTATATCTGTCTTTATTTGCTTGCTCATTCATTCATATTTATCCTGCCATCTTTCAGAAAGGAATTAAGTGTTGGTTTGCAGAAGATTCCAAATAGCATAAGTAAAAATGAGGGTGAGGGATTAAAATGGAGCCAGCAATGAAGCTTAAAATATTTATCACATGATGACTGACAATGGTGGGGAAGTCACAGATTTGTCTCAGAGGTTTCCACAAAGGTAGACTTGTTCATTTAAAATAGTTCGCAGTACCTAGAAAAACAAATAAATTGCTTAAGAAAACAGCTTAAAAAAACCTTTTTATTGCGTTAGACAACGATTTGTAATGATAAGACTAGCTAGTGGCGGGCTTGGACCATGAGCTTCTTGTTCCTCCATGCTGATGGCATGATAACATGCATTTATCTCATAAAACAGGCAGCCTTGAGGAGCTGGACTGATTACCGGTCACTGAGTAATGCAACAACTAAGCTTTAAACCTTGCAAACACCAAATTCATTGTTTTAGTATGGTAGTTTTCATTCTGAATTAGCTCCTTCACGTGTGTCAGTTTTTTCAGCTACTTGGGGGTACATTTTAGTTACCTGGTCCTGGTGGGCCCATCCAGAGGCAGTATTACGTGAAAGAATATTCTTGTTATAAGACACAAAAAAAGGGGGCGCCTGGGTGGCTCAGTCAGTTAAGGGTCTGCCTTCGGCTCACGTCGTGATCCCAGGGTCCTGAGATCAAGTCCCGCATCGGGCTCCCTGTTCAGTGGGAAGCCTCCTTCTCCCTCTCCCACTCCCCCTTCTTGTGTTCCCTCTCTCGCTGTCTCTATCTCTCTGTCAAATAAATAAATAAAGTCTTTAAAAATTAAAAAAAGATAATATGCAAAAAAAGAGCAGGTTACAAAGCCTGGCATTCAGTATGATTCCACTTTTGTATGAGAAATTATATATGTAAATATATGCAGAGAAAATCATCTAAATAGAAGGCTTATATTCCAAAATATCATGAGGGACATGGGATTATGGGTGAGTGTTCTTTTCTTCTGCTTATTAATATTTTTTAAAAATCTGAAATATGTAACAAAGATACAACCTCAAATTAAGGGCAGTATCAGTCAAAATGGGAGGTTTTATAGGAGTCCAGTGAAATGCTTATATGGTCATTGTCTGGGAACACTTTTTTCCAGGGCAAATTTCTCTTCCCTACTCAGTAGAATGGAATTTGTGGTTCTGAGTATAAACCTTCCCAGGTGCTTCAGTGTATCAGAGCTTACTTTTCCAAAAAGTTTTTAACCCAGCCTATATATAACCTTCTTTCTTCCTCCTTTAGGCATTGATGATTTTCTTGTCTGGATCAGTATACAAGATCGGTGTCTTCAATTTTCATAACTCACATTGTCATTTGCACATGTAACATCTAAAACAATGAGTTTTAACCCTTAATGTACATTAGACCTTTTTTTGAGAGAAAGAGTGCGCATGTGCGCACGACGGGGGGAGGGGCAGAGGAAGAGGGGGAGAGAGAATCTTAAAGCAGGCTCTATGCCCAGCACAGAGCCCAAGACAGATGGGGCTTAATCTCACAACACTGAGATCATGACCTGAGCTGAAATCAAGAGTCTGACATTTAACTCACTGAGCCACCCAGGCACTCCCATTGGACTTTTTTTTTTTTTTTTTTTTTGTAATGGAGCTTTTAAAAAATAGTGATAGTTGGACCATACCCTCAGAGGTTCTAAGTTGGACTGGGGTCTGGAAGTTGAGTTATGTAAGGGTCCAGATGGTTTTGAAGTGCAGCTGAGGGTGAGAAGCATTTCCCCAAGCCCTTGCTGGAGAGCTCAGTTGTTTAATTATAAAAGTTAATTTAAAAATTATAGATACTTATTATGAAAACAGCTTGACAGCATAAAGAGCATAAAGTGGAACTTTTGCCTTCTGCCCAGGTCAACGCCTATTAATGGTTCTTTGTATAACTTTCCACAGGTGTACAAGTATATGTAAACCTTCTCTTAATATAAACGATACTATACTAAGCATTACTGCTATGCAGCTTGCTTTTATTTCCTAATATGTGGGGGACATATTTCTCTATCAGTTCATGCTGATTAATCTCACATGTTTTAATGGCTGCAAGGTATCTGCTGTACAGAGATTCCTTGGTCTCCAACCTCAGAGGGCTGTATCTGGAATGCACTGCTTTAGTAGAAGGACCCTGTTCCCTGTCTTGTCTTCTGTCCTCACCCTCTCTTCCTGTTAACAGTTGGAAAGGAGTCTGCATGGACCACATTCATTTATATCCTAGATCCTTACTAGAATACAGTTTGATATTATGCCTTCATATTTTTCATTTATTTATTGTGAAATAATTCAGATCTATAAAAATCCCCCAGGTAACTGCCACCCTACTAAAGAAATAAAACGTTGCCAATACCACTGAACCCATAATTCTCCCTAATTCATTTCCCTTCCACGCCATCTAGAGGAGCTGCCCTTCTTGACTATAGTTTTCATCCTATGTATTTCTCTGTATTTTTACCTCATAGGTATATTTTTGAGACAACATAGAGTTATTGGGTATGCTTTTACACTTTATATGTATCACATCACACTGTGTATTCTTCTGCAAGTGGCTTTTCCCCCCTCAATATTGTATTTATGAAATTCATCCATATGGATACATATAATTCTAGTTTACTCATTTTGCTATAATTATGGATATTCCATTGTATATGCACCTACCACAGTTTATCCATTTTCCATGATTCAGATTTGTTGCAAATGCAAACGGTACTGGTACTTGTCTTACACACATCTTCTGGGGCACATGAATGAGTTTTCTGAATCCAGGCTGTTATCTAGGAGTGGGACTGTGGAGTGTAAGGAATGTGCATCTTGTTCTTCAGAGAGGCTGCTAACAGTATGTAAAAGTTTGTACTTGTGCTTTAAAATTAAATTAGGGGTGTCCGGGTGGCCCAGTCAGCTAAGTGTCTGACTCTTGATTTTGGCTCAGGTCATGATCTCACGGTCGTGAGATTGAGCCCTGCATCCTGCTCTGCGCTGGGTATGGAGCCTGCTTAGGATTTTCTCTCTCTCTGTCTCCCTCTGCACCCCTCCCCAACTAGCGCAGGCGCACAGGTGCGCAGGCATGCATTCGCCTGTGTGTGCACGCTCTCTGTCTCAAAAATAAATACATGAAATAAAATAAAATTAGACATCCATTTGATGTTTTATATGGTCTTCAAAATTGCTCATAAGTAAATTTTCATTTTTATCATTTACTGTCTTTTATATGAAGTACCATCTGATAAAGTCATTTTTTGTTAATGCTAGAGAATTTTTTCCCTCCGAGTGCATTCTGTGCCTGTTTACAAAAAGATTTGAAGCAATTTATTGGCCTTCTCTGACAAACTGCGAGGCCTCCTCTCATCAGCCAGTGGTTACTTCCTCTTTAATTCCTTTTTGTCTTGGCTGCCAGGAAAGCAAGAGCTAAATTCAAGGCTCAGGTGCAGAAACAAATTTGGTATAGTTTTCCCCTTCTCATGCATGGGAGTATTTCTCTAATATGGTTCTTATATCAGCTGCATCAGAATCATAGAGATGCTTGTTTCAAATGTTTAAAACTTTCTAAGCCCTGTATCAGAGACCTATTAAGTTGGAATCTCTAAGATGAGATCCAAAATTAGCATTTTCAAAGCTCTTGTAAAATGTGCTGTCTTAAATATGAAGATCTGCTGTATGGCTTATGATCTTAGTTTCATATTCATGAAATTATAGATATGTTGTTATTCCAAATCATTGCAAATCCTTTTTGTACTCAATGGAAGAAATACTGAAAATCTAGCAGAGTGAGATATATGCATAACATTTGGCTCCAAACTTTTATCTTTAAATTGGTTATTTTTGTATTATTGACTGGACATTTATGACACTGGGTTTTAAATTCATGCATTCTGTAAATACTCATTGAGTGCCTACCGTGTGCCGTGTGCTGTTCTGTAAGAGGACTATATAAATGTGTGAAAAGCTGTGAATAGACAGGCTTTAGGAATATTTTTTACTGAACATTGTAACCTTGTATAAGCCTTTTCCTGAATAAGAACATTATTTTTAAAAGTAGAATTTTGGCAAACATTTACATGTGGCTCTAATTAGTATATTTATATCAGTATATTGTGATATACGTATTTATCAGTGAAATATTTCTAGACACATACTTCCAAGGATCATAAACATGTGTGAGTGCATCACTGGAATATAAGATCTGTTGTTTATTATCCTGATAAATGCAAACTTAAACCTCATTGAGCTTTTTAGACTCACTAATTAAGTTTTAGAAAAGCAGTGAATTAGTCTGGTTTGAAAAAAGCAAAACAATTGGCTTCTCTCAGCAGAATTTACTTCTACTTATGTGAATTAAATGTTGGTAGAAAGGGGTATTTACATTAAGTGGCCCTTGGTTAATAATTTTCTTGCCATGTTATCCAAGTAAACTCTGTTATGGCCCCTCACTTCAGGAATGTGGTGTACTCAAAATGATAATAGTGTGTTTATTTTGACAGAGAATTGGAGAGTAATAGGCATTCAAGTACTTATTTTAAATATTTGCTTTTGACTGTGCAAATGATTATGATTTGTTTGCCCAGTCTAGTTTAATTCAGCAAATATTGATTGAGCACCTACTGTGGAGTATTTGTACTCTATTAAATATATATATGTTTACATATACTTATATGTGTATGTATATATCCTAATATATATTTATATAATAAATATATATATTTATATATGTATGTAAATATCCTCCTTGGACAGAAAGAGAACATCTTGAATCAGTGCATGTTTTCTAGTTGGTAGTAAATACCAGCACTAAAAACCACATGATAAGTGATATTTTACTAAATGAGTAGGCTGTTATGAATTCTATTGGCATCAGAAGTGTTGCCTATGAATATCTCTGTTGTTTATTTAGTTCCCGCAGCTGTGTTTGCCAAACAGGAGATGCCTCACTTCATCTTTTGATAGAAAGTGGTTGTATGAATTTAATACTTCAGTCACCTGAGGATTTGGTTTGGTTTGAAATGCAGATGCCAGACAGTTCCCTTGAACGCAGATCCCCTGGAGATAGTGTTGTAATTGGTGTGATGAAGGGGACTCTTGGACTCTATAGTTAAGAACCTCTGCAAGTGACTCTGAAACATATCCAGATTAAGAGCCATTGTTCAATTTCAACTTCTGACATTTTGCAAAGAGAACAACGGAATCAGAGAGATTGTGATTTTGCCTGCCTGAGCTCATAATGTGCGTTTAATTATAAGGATGCATCCCTCTGGTTGTGTCAGGTTCCCCTCTATTAGTCTTACTAATTAATCTGATTAATCTTATTCCTGATGACTGATTAATCTTATCTTTCTTTTGATGGCCTTAATTATTTGTGGCTTTCACAGATACAGTTAAGTTCCACAGAGCAGACTACTGGATGTGTTAGAGAATAGTTCGCCCAGTCAGCACGTCCTGGGCTCCCTTTGATAGGAAAATGCCCATGTCCTTCATAAGTGGCCTGCATGTGTTTGTAGGTGTTTCCAGTGAACACGGTTTCATGAAAGCCAATGCAAGTTTGGCATTTTCCTGGATTGCTGTCTTGATTCTCAGCAGCGTTTCCATTGAAATTAAAAGATTGCTAACAGTATTTTTTGCTTAGTTGTATATGCAGTTCAGTGTTACAGCTTTTATAAGTTAATTTTAAATACGGTAGTGTGATCTGATTGCAACTGTTAGTAGAAACAATTATATGAAAGAAAAACTTTTTTTCTTGCCTTTATAATAATTTTATTGCTGCTAATAAAGTGTTTTCAATGTTGCTGGAAGAAAGCTGCTTATTTAACCTGGTAATTACCTTCTTTTTCCATTGTCTTAAAGTGTTCTTAAATGTATCATTTGTGATTTTTAAAAATAACATGTAATGCTTGTTCACTGTGCAAAATTTAAAAATAGAAGAGCTCAAGCTTTGCGCAGTGGCACTATCATAGCCGATGAGGTTTATTCGAGGCACGATAATTGCTAATTGAAAAATAGAAGAGCTCAAAAAAAGGAAGACATTTAAATCACCTGTAATTCTACTACCTAGAAATTGTTGTTTAGGTATTTGGCTTTTCAGGCTCTTTTTAAAATGCATACAGTGTAGTGTTAAATCATCGGTGGCTTCATTCCGTTTCTGGGTTAATGTTTATGTTTAATTAAATGCAACACAGATTTTTTTTAAATGCCTTTTAAGTACTCTCCTGTATCTACACATCTTGTAGTAATTGGTATCCTTTTGCGGCTTTTTCTTTTCTTGGACTGTAATTTTTAAATTTTTCTTTCTTATACCACCCTCCCCAAAAGTTAGAGTACTTTGTTATTTAGGAGATTATTTTCCTTGTGTACATTTACATAATATTCAAAAAATCAGAAGCTTAGACATGTATATTCTACAGAATTCTGTTAACAAAGTGAAGTAAATAGGAAAACATCTTCATTCCCAGAAGGAAGGCAAAATAAGCTAATATAAAAGTCCTCCTATTCCTATACAGAGCACGTAGAGGACAAATAAGGCATTCCACTTACATGAGGAAGCTAGAATAGTAAAATTCATAGGGACAGAAAATAGAATAGAGGTTACAAATGGGCTGGCAGGAAGGAGAGAATATGGAGTTTGTTTTTTAATGAGTAAGAATTTCTTTTTTGGGATGATGAAAAGATCTGGTAATGGATCGTGGTGATGGCTGCACAGAATGTGCTTATTCATGCCACTGAATTGTATACCTGAAAAGGTTAAGTGGTAAATTTTATTTATATATATTTTTACCACAAGTTTTGAAGCACTCAGATATGTCCAAAAATCCTAATGCAATACAGTAATTACTGTGTCTATTCAGTAATTTTGATATTTAACTTCCAGTATTGATCATTCAGTATGAAAAATCATTTTCTTTGTTAATTGCAGTACTTCTCCCTCATGCTAGCATTTTCCTTGTATAAGTCCCAGAAATTGTGATTTGAGGGGACAGAGGCCTACCCTGTTAGGTACAATTGAAAAATATCTAGAATGTTATCTTAAAATATCAAGATCTCATTAAAACAAACTCTTGTTCAAATTTTCATGTAAGTGTTCTTTATTTTAGAAACTGATTTTAAACACTATTTATTTCTTTTTTCCATTAATGCTTTATTAAGCTTTGTTGACCTATATAAGGGTTATAGGCGAGGAGGGAGTAGGGGATTAGAAAGATTAGTCAACCGCCACTCCTAAAAATATCAGAGTGATTTTTTTTTCTTAATCACATAACTGTAACCTGTCTCCTCAGAGCAAACTAACTCTAAGATGCAACCTAAAGAATGCATTTTTTTATTACTTTTGAATATAAATACTGACAGAATAATAATTACATGTGTTCTAGAATTCCTTAAATCTCTAACATATTGTGACATTTGAAAAACTTAAGAATCATTGTCCAGTATTGTGTCTTGTAAAGTGCTTGTTGAAGTAATAAAAAGTTATAAAAATTTTAATTTATAATGTCTTGCTTCAGAAACTTAGTTTTGCTGCTTTACTTGGGATATGGACAATATAGCAGGATAATAAGAGAGTAGAATGGTATTTAAAGACCCTGGAATAAAGAGAAAATAAGGAGAGAAATGTAAGATAGTAAGGATAGAAAAATAAGAAAGTGCGAGTTGCTATTTGTTATTATAAGATGTTATTCAGTTATTAGTAACCAAGATGAAAAGGAAAATGTGTTTAGTTATAAAATGCTGTGTCCATCAGAATCATTATACTGCTGAAATTTATTGGAAAAATAAACTATATTTCTTAAGGGAAGTTAGCAGAAAATATTTTTATCAGGAAACATTTCTCAGAGTCAGAAGCATACATTTCTCTAGTCGCCTCAGTGACTGGTTAACAAGCTGGCCTTTCTTCAGGTCGGCTGGGCAGCACTGTTCCTTTCTCATCATGTGCTGTGGAAAAATAGAATTGTAATAGAAAATGTGTTGCCTACTAAGGCAAGGGCTTTCAAACTGTTGTACATAGTGTTTAGGGTCCCCCAGAGCCCCCTTTGGATGAAGAAAGGGGGCCTAATAATGCTATGTCGTGACCAAATCAGCATGCCTTTTATTTAATCTGTAGTGAGTTTCTCTGCGAAATTTCATTTGAACAAGGGATTTAACAGCTAAAAAGATACACGAAAATCACTGGCCTAATGGCAGAGTTAGGACCCATTGCATAATAAAAGTATATCTAAGATCCCCTGAAATCTGGTCTGCTGTCCTTAAGGGCAGAAACCTAGTAATACCACGAGGCACGCTGGGGTAATTCATCTGCAAGCTGGGAACCTGAAGGCCTGTGTATTTTTTTTCTTCTCTGCCACAAATTCACTGTGTCACCTTGGGAAAGTGACTTGATGTTTGAAGTGTTTTCCCACACCTGTAAAATGAGAGTATAAAATGATTACAACCAAGTTGGCCAGCAATAAGACTTTTTTTTGACTCTCTTGGCTTGTTAATGGGAAATTCTTTGCTATCATACAGGTTCTAACCTATCAAAGTGGAAGGAACCATTGGAGAAAGAAATGACCCAGTTCTCTGTAGGGAATGTGAACATGGAAGGAAAAAAAAAAACCAGGGGAAGGGAAAGTAAGTCTGTCTAGAGCAATCATCTTTTGGTGTCTGTAGCTCATCTAGGCAGACAGATCCCATAGGAGAGATTGAGTGAGAGCAACAAGGGCTTTGGATAAAAGGTCACTGAGAGGGGCGCCTGGGTGGCGCAGTCAGTTAAGCGTCTGACTCCAGATTTCAGCTCAGATCATGATCTCACAGTCATGGAATCCATCCCACGTTGGGCTTCTGCACTCGGCGTGGAGTCTGAGGGTGACTGAGAGGCTATCAGGGCTTTGGTGCTAAGATCGTTAGAGAACAATTGGTGGTCATCAGTGAGAAAATCTAAGAAGGTCAGGATGGAGAATGGGCCATGTGTTAGTCTTGTCAGGAAGGCCTTGAAGACATTAGCAAGGGTAGTTTGGATAAGCAGAAAGTAAATAGCATTTTTAAAAATTATACTTCATCAGCATGAGTTTGACTTTACCACTAAAAATTTAGCATAGGAAAAGCATTTTTACATTAAGTAGGTTATCGTGAAAAGGGAAAATTGGAATTACTCTTTTAAATGCAGTGTCTTTAAACTGAGTGGAAAATACAGGTGAATACTGTTGAGATTGCATGCTAGTTTTAAATTACCAGGTACCGTATTATTGCAATAAGCTTTCCATGAAAATATTAAACATTAATTTTTATATCCATTAAAAACTGAAGTTTCTCTCATGTTCCTTAGATTTATACATTGTAATTTTAGAATAAACACAGCAACAGTGTACAGGATAACCCTAATTTATAGGGAAGCACAAAAGAGAACGTAAGTTTAAATCCTCTCACTCCTTGCGACTTTTGCCACAAATGGTCAATCAGGCCTCTGTTACCTTTAAGTTTGGACATTCACATTGTTGTTTACTCTTGACTCATTTGGGTTGGGTTTGAGAAGGAGAAGAGATTGGAGAGAGGTTTAGGGACAGAGACTCAGAAGGCCTTGTAAACCATGCTAGGAATTTAGGGTTTTATTTTCCAGGCTTTAGGAAACCATTGTAAGTTTGTTTTGTTTTTTTTTTTAATATAAATATTAACTTATTTATGTCTCGTAACCATCCCTGAGAAGTAGAAAAGCAGGCACTGTTGTTGTCACTGTTTACAGATGGGGAAACTGAAACACAGCACACTGGGATTCGTACACTCAACCATCGTGTCCTGCTGCCTCTTGGATAAGATTCAGTCTGTATGTATATGCAGCAGTTGTCAGTGATTAAACTCAATAATTAGTAGTAAGATTAGAAAAAAAGTACATTTAAACTTTTAAAATCATTCATGCGATATCAACTGTTAACTGACATTGCAGAAAAAGCTGTTGTCTAGTTTGAGACACCTTATTTTCTTTTATTATAGATCTCAAAAAAATTATTTTATTGTGGTAACAATAGTTAACAGGAAATCTACCCTCTTAACAAATTTTTAAGTGTACAATGCATTTTTGTTGACTATAGGAACAGTGTTGGTGCAGCAGATCTCTAGCACTTACTCAAGTTGCATGATCGAAACTGTATGCCTGTTGATTAGCAATTCCCATTCTCTCCCCACCCCAAAATTAGCCCTTGGCAACCACCATTCTACTCTCTGTTTCTATGAGTTCATTTATTTTATTTTATTTTAAGATTTTTTTTTTAAATTATTTGAGAAGAGAGCACGAGAAGGGGGAGAGTCAGAGGGAGAAGCAGACTCCCCGCCGAGCAGGGAGCCTGATGTGGGGCTCGATCCCAGGACCCTGGGATCATGGCCTGAGCCGAAGGCAGACGCTTAACAACTGAGTCACCCAGGCGCCCCAAGTTTGTTTATTTTAGAGAACTCACATAAGTGGAGTCAGGCAGTATTTGTCTTTCTGTGACTGACTTGTTATACTTATTTCAATATGACTCAGTTGATTTTAAAATAGGAGTCTGCTGGTAAGGTGAAAAATAGAATAGCTGTTAGAGAAAGTGAAGATAGAAAAGTTAGGTTATTGGAATAACTCGGATCAAAGAACTTAAATTAGTGAAACGTCAGTGGGATTGAAAGGAGAGTACTAAGGACTGGATATTGTAGATTAAGAGGGCTAGAAGAATCCAAAGAGAACACCAAATTCTCATTTTTCATACTTACAGAGTAAAGGTACTGAATTAGTTTTCTGTGTTGTATAACAAATTGTCACAAAATCAGCAGCTAAAAGAAACAGCATATTATTTCAGAGTTTCTGTGGTTTATGAGTCCAGGCATGGCTTAGGTGGGTCCTGATCAGAGTTCTCATCTGGAGGCTTAACTCTGGGGATGGATCCACTTACAAGCTCATTCAGGTTGTTGGCAGAATCCATCACCTTGAGATAATAGGACTAAGCTCCCTGCTTCCTTGCTGGCTGTTGGCTAGGGACTGCTCTCAGCTCCTAGAGACCACTCACACAGATCCTTTTCACATGGTCCTCTCACGGTCCGGTAGCATGCTTCTTCAAAGCCAGCTAGGGAGAAAGTCTGTAGTGTCAGTCTGTAGCAACACATGGTCTCACATAACATCAGATGATCTAGGGAGTAAAATCCCATCACTTTGGCTGTATTCTGTTGGTTGAAAGCAAGTCACAGGTCCCACCCACACTCAGGGGAGGTGGAATAGTACAAGGGGGTGAACACCAGAATGCAGAGTTCATTGGCGTCACTTTATTGTGTGTCTACCACACATACTTCCAGCCTTTTACAGCGTGTATGGTAAGGAGATCAGAGTGTACATTCTGGCATTAGACGGACCTGGGTTTGAATCCTGACTCCATAACTGACTAGCCTTTTGGTCACTAAACCTGTTCCCTCAGCTGCAAATTAGGATAAAGTTTTATCTCATGTGGTGTCAGGAATCAGTGAAATAATGCAGGTGTAACACTCAGGTCGGTGCCCAGAACACAGTAAAATGCTCTCTCTTTCTCACGTGTGTTATCACATTTGAGCTTCAGCCACTATGGGGAATAACTAATTGAAAAGTTAAGTTTCAATTAAAGGATTTGCCCAAGTTAAATAAGTTGATATTGATATTCAGAATGTGAAACTTAGTCTAGTAGACTTTTTGCTATGCCAGTATGAGCATAAATGAACACATTTGTGAAAACCATGGGACTTGAGAAGAGGATGGGCCCATAGAGGTTTACTATTCCAACCTCCCCATTGCACAGATGAGGAAGCTAGGACCACACAGGAAAGTTACTTAACTTGGCTAAGATGACACGGTACTTAGTGGCCAAGCCAGGACTAGAGCGCTGGTCTCTTCCCTCAAGTTACTACTTTTCTACCATATTTAGCTACATTACATAATTTATAAATTGCATGACTTTTTAAAAGTTTTCACTCCATCTTCTAGGCCAGAACTTCCTTTTTCAATGTGACAGCTAATTTTTTAATGCCAAGAGATAGATATATAGAGAGTTCAAGTTCAAGGCCTAAAGCCTAAAATAAGAATTCACCTATTTCTAGTGACTAAAACTCAGCCTTTCTGAACATCTCTATTGTATAAAATGTGACTTGCTTCTTTAAATGTAAACTTAAATTACTGACTTTTATGTATACATTTATCTATAATTATTAACTCTATATTTTATTTTGAACTGATTTCTAAAGGTACCTCAATGATGGTAATGAAATGGACATTTAAAAAGCATAGAATCTTGTTAGCAGCCATATTAGGCCACTGTTGCCTAAAATGTCTTAATCCCTGGAGTTAGGAAAGAAGACATTATTTAATATTCTTCTATCATTCTCCATCCTTGTACCAGATGTTTTGCTAGGTGTTTGGAGGAAGAGAAAGGGTCACCAAATGACCAGTAATTCTCCCAACCCTGAGACAATAACTCTAAACATGTTGATAAGCTTCAATATTTTTTTCTGCACAGGTAGTTTTTAATAAAAACGACATAACATTTTTTTTAAAAACTATGATTACAGAAGCAATGCCAGTCACAATAGGAGGGAACTCAAACAGTACAGGGGGCACACAATTGAAAACTGAAAGGCTCCTCCCAACCCCCCAGGCCCTCTGGCACTGGACCTTAGCCCTTTGCACTCAGAGCAGTCACTCCGAGGGGTCCCACTTTTGTTCTGCTGGTAGTTAACCTACAACGTCTGTAAAATATTCCTCACTCTGATTTTAGATGGATTTACTTTAGACAGTAGCTGTTGAACTGGCTACAAATACAAAGAAATCATTTATCATTCCATGAGCTTTCCTAATTTTAAAACTGTTCTTACCTTTACCTTTCCAAAAGCTCTCATCTGTCCTGCTGTAATTATCTGGTTCTTTTTCATAGGCTAGTTTACAAATGGAAGGACCCAATAATCAGCATTTACGTTATTAGGATTTGTGTATATGTTACATCCACATTCACTTGAAAGCTTAAAAAGTATGTAATTCTTAAGGTGTTAGACTGTCAGAGGGGCTCCTCCTAAGCATCCCAGTCTAAAATTCTCATTTCTTTCTAGCTTTTTCACTTCTCTTATTCCCTGTATCTTGTGTTTTCTTCTCGAATGCTCTTTTCCCTTTTTGGTCTCTCTCTGTCTTTGAGCAGTTTATTCATGAGGACTCACGGTGGCAAATTTTCTGAGTTCTTGAAAGTCTAAAATAAGCTTTATTTTGTCCTCCTATCTGTTTTGCAAGTTTAAATGAATATAAACTCCCAGATTTTAAATGTAAAGGAATTGCTCCCTTATCTTCTAGTTTGGCATTGATTATAGATAAGCAGTTTGATGGCATCTTATTATTTTTTTTTATGGCATCTTATTCTCATCCTTTTGTTAGGAATGTTTTTTTTCTCTCTCTGAAGTGTTGAGGAGTTCTAAAAAAATTTCTGTCATATCTAAAATTTTACCTGTATGTTTCTACGCGTAAGTCTTGTCTTAATACTCTTGTCATTTTGTGGAAGCTTTCCATTTGAAGATGCATGTCTTATTTCAGTGTAGCAGTAATTTCTTCTATGATACAACTGTCTGCCTTCTGCACTTCCTATTGGGTGGGCTTTAAACCCTCACGAACTGGCTGTGTTAAAATTATTTGTGTGTATTTTTCATTTCTTGATCTGTTTACTGGGCTCAGAGATTTCTTTGAATTTATCTTTCAGATTAAAATCTTGGTCCTCCACGGGATCTAATTTTAATCCCGCCTATACAGTGAATTTTTTCGGTCATCATATTTTTAATTTACAAGAGTTTTTGTTCTCCAGCTGTTCCTTTTTTTGGTAGGCTGTTTTATTTTAAGGCGGCAGTGTTCTTAATCTCTCTGAGGACACCAAATAGAGGTTTTGTTTGTTTTAATTCTGTTTAGTGAATTATATTTTTATTCATTTCCTCTGTGGTCGTTGTTTTGTTGGTTGTTCTCAGTTCTTTTCTTTCCTCCTGTCGGTGTTCCTCAGCTCTCCTCAGATTTTTCTTTAATTTTGGATGCTGTCCAAGTGTCTCAATGGAACACTACCTCAGGTGTTCTTAGCCCTGGCATGTGCTTCCTCAGCAGTCGGGCAGGCCTGTTGCCCTAGCAGGTCCCTCCGCTAAATCTAGACACTTTCTGGTGACCTAGTGTTTTCACATAAGGTATGTTGTGACCATTTTCCCATGTCATAAATTCAAACATGCTAGTTCTACTGGTTGCAGAGTTTTCCATCATAGTATTATTGCTCTCTCTTTTTTTTTAGGCATTTGGTTTTTCCAGTTTTTCACTGGACAACATTAAGGAATATATTTATACATGCATTTTTCATACCTCTGCGATAATTTCCATAGTGTTAATTCCTAGAGTAAAATTTATGGGTTGTGAAAGACTTCTGACAGACATTACTAAATTGCATTTTGGGAGACTGTAACAACTCTCAGTCTCACATAAGAATACCCTTTTCCCTACACTCTCGACAGTGGTAGATGTCATCATTCTTTTTCATCTCTTTGCTAATTCATATATATAAAGCAGCATTTTATTCCTGTTTGAACTTGCATAATATATGAATATTTTCGTGAGTTTGTGTGTGTGTGAATTGATTCTTCCTGTCCTTTGCCTGTCTCTGTTGGAATGTTCACCATTTTGTTTTGCTTTATGAGAATATTTGTTTTAGGAATATTAACCCTTTTTTATAAATGTAGCAACTATTTGTGTCAGTTTGTGGTTTGCCTTTAACTTTTTCCTATGTGTTTTTTTGCTGTACACATGTTTTGGTGTGCTAAGTTTATAAAGCCACCCATCTGCCTATCCAGAGATTAAATTTCATTTATACCTCTTGGTATGTTTATGGTTTCTTTTTTTACATTAAGCTTTTAAATCCATATAATTTTATTTTGGAATATGGTTTGAGTAGGGGCACATCTGTTTTGTTTTGTTTTCAAGATAACCAACTAGCTGGCATGTTTTTTGTGGATTGATCATTCATCTTTTCCTCCCTTACTGATTAGAAATCTCTCCCTTGTCATATACTAAATGTTTTATATGTGTATGTGTGTATCTGCCTAAAAATATCTTCCCAAGAGCATCCTACAGTTCATGAAATTTCTAGCCAGGCCACTGTGTTACCCTACTATTTCTAGAAAACACTTAAGTATAATACTTAGACTATTGTATTAAAATCTTACTTAGTGCTTGCTTATTTTTTAATTCTTGAGAATCAAAGACCCTTCCCCCCCAACATTTGCCTTATCTCAGAGCACTTCGTTATCCGCTAAAGATTCATTCTTTTCGTCAGCTTGCAACCTGTAGGGAGTAAAAGCAACCATGTTTAATGGGGGTCAAACATTACCATTCTAGAGAATTCAGAATGGTTTCAGAGATAGGAAAGTTTAACCTTTGTGGTGGGGAGAAATATTATTAAACACTGGAAATTGATATAAATAATAGTATTTGAACTTTAAGGAAGTAACCAGAATGCTCATAAGTTAACAACATTTCAGAAATTATGTTTTAAAGTTATTGATTTTAAAGTGGATAAAATTAAACACTTTCTATAAAACCTTAATAATCCCATCTATAGTAGAGTTATCCTAGATGGAGTTACATACAGTTTCTAAATGACACTGATTCCTGGAGCAGTTCTCCTAAGGGTCTATCAATCTGTGGGAAAAACAATGTACTCCATCTTCCCTGCCCAGTACAAGGCTCCAGTCCGGGGATGGTTAAGGCTGGATTTCATCATGAGTTTCTCCAAAAAGAAAAGGTACATTATGCTACTGTAGGTCACAGGTGAACTATTAGAGCAAAACTACATTGATGAAGGTATTTTGCTAAGAAAATAGTTAACCAGAATTCACAAAGCTGGTTAGCGGGTCGAAAACCTGAATTCTAAGTTTTGCTATTAACTGCATGACCTTGAGTGAGTATTGCTTAATGATTCTACCCCACACACACTTTTTTTTTTTTTTTTCCAGAATCCTTTTGGACTAAATAGACATTTCCCCAAATATGTTCTGTAGACCATTATTGCCACAAGGTGCTCTGGGAGTTTTAGGGGTCCACAGTTAAATGAGTTAGAGAAATGCTGTATAGTAGATCCTTCTCTAGAAAATACATAGTGTGTAGTATAATATTAAAGGATCATGGAAATCTTACAGGAAAGAAACCCTTACATCTTTTGCACCCATTTCTTGACATCTCTTAAGAACTGTGTTCCATGAAGTCCACTTTAGGAACCTGTTTTAGGTGTCTGAGATTACTAAACATTTATAATCCTAGTAAAAATTTTAGCTTATATAAATAAATTATCTCAACGTGATACTATAATTTGTCATACACTGTGGAATCTTCTTTAGGAAAGACTAGGGACAAAACCCTTTAATTCTATAATTTTCTAGTACTCATGGATTTTTTTAAACACAGAGAGGCAGTATTTTCCCTTGGGAATACCACAACTTTGGTTTGGAATGATTGCTCAGAAGGTAGGGTCAGGTTTCCCTACTTTTTGGAATCTCTGTCCAATCTCTCAGACTCCATCCACAATGTTTCTACAGGGTGCAGTTTGATGTTAGGCACTCTTTTATATCTAACACATGTTTATTTTTGTTTAATATGATTTCAGCTATTATTGGCATAAAGTATATAGACCCTCAGGGATCCTTTATTGTTCCTAAAGTAATACTTGGCTTCCTAATAATAAAATTCAGAGGAAAAAAATCAAGGTGTCTTCATCTTATTTGTAGGATGGGTGCTGCAGATAATATATATAAAGGACAGAGTACCTTTATGGAAGAGCTGACTGACACAGCAGAAATAATAAGACAAGCAACATCCCAGTCCTTGGTTATCTTGGATGAATTGGGAAGAGGGACAAGCACCCATGATGGAATTGCCATTGCTTATGCTACACTCGAGCATTTTATTAGAGATGTGAGTATCTTGCGTACCTTTTTGTATGTGAATGATGCATAGTATACAAATTATTTTTCTGGCCTCAGCTTCTAAATGTTCAAAATTATCTTTAATTATTATAAGTGACCCTATACCTGCAATTGACCACTGAAACACTATACATTGAACTTAGATGGACTGGCCCTACGTCATGTCTGTAATTCTTTGAATTGTCTTCTTTGCTTTTGCTGAAGCCAAATAAGCCTGGTCAGTAGGATAAAGGCCTCTCTGGTAATATTTCCCCCCCAGAACTGTTTCTTATTTTCCTTGGCAAACTCTAAATCAAAAGCAGGGACACTCCCCACCCAACCTGCAACCAGTCCTTAAGGAAAGAACAGAAAGGAGATAGAGCCATTTTTAACCTATGAAATCCTTTTTTCAGCAGTATCCTACAGGACCTCGATAGTAGGCTTTTAATCTCATGTCTTTGTGTCTTTCTGTTTCACTCTTTTAATGCATATCTGTTTTTTCCAGATTGCAGTTCTGAGCATCTCCTTATGAAGTTTTGTTTGTGTTAAACGCTCCATCCCTCCATCTCCATCAAACTCTCCCCTTTATTAATGCTCTCTCTCTTTGTTCATTCTGGTCTCTCCCCTTCTGACTCTCCTTCTTGGCACCTGCCCTGAACCTTGTTGGTTCTTTGGTTTTTCTTTCTGTATTTTGTTCTTCACTTTTTAAACTGTTCCCTTTGTGTCTTTCCTCCATTTTCATTTCTTTTTTTCTTCCTTACATAACCAATAAAAGCATATTTTTTTACTCCTATTTCTTTGCACAGCACAGGATGCAAAAATAACTCCCCTTTCCTTTAAACTTCTGTGGGCCTCAGTTTTGTGTTTGAACATTTAGTTAGATTACATAGTTAATGATGTTTAGTTAGATTACATAGTTAATGTTTTCTACTTTAAAATAAATACTTTTAATTTTTCTTTAAAAAAATTCTTTATTTGCAAAAAGATAGAGCTCAGGAATGTCTCTTTAATTATTGTAGAGACTGCATATCACAGGTTCAGTAAGTCCTGTCCCTGCCTCCGAAACACATTTTAAACATTGACATAAGAGCCTTCAGGAACGAATTACGACAGACTGAATTTGCCACCTCTGAGCTTGATTTCATTGTTCCTACTCTAGAGCTGCGTATCAGTTACTATGACTGCATAACAAATGACCCCAAGACTAAGTGGCTTAAAACAACAATAATCATCTGTTATATCTCTCATGGTGTCTGGAGTTAAGGAATTTGGGAGCACCTTAGCCGAGTGATTTTGACTCAGGCTGTCTCCTGAGGTTGCAGTCAAGTTGTCAGCCAGAGCTGCCTTCATCTGAAGGCCTGACTGGGGCTGGAGGACCCTTTCCAATGTGGCTTACTCTCTGGGGCAAATCAGTGCTGGTAGTTGGCCAGGGCTCTCACTTCCATTCCCTGTGAACCTCTCCATAGAGCTGTTTGAATGTTGAGTGGCTTCTGGCTTCCCCCAGAAGAAGCATTCCAAGAGGCCAGATTATTTTCTGCATTTTATGACCTAGCTTCACAAGCCACACACTGTCACTACCATCATACTCTGTTGAGCACAACAGCCAGCCTTGGTTCATTATGGGAAGAGGCTGCTCAAGAGCACGAACATTGGGAGGTAAAGAACTTTGGGGCCATGCTGGAGGCTGACTGCCAAAAGCAGTTTGGCGATATTTTAAAGATTCCTCTAAGAACCCTCAGGAACAAATTATGACAGAATTAAATTTGTCACTTCTGTTCTCATTGCTTCTATAGCAGTTTTTTGATGTTTTAAATGTTAATGAAGAAAGTGTTATTTTTAGATAAAATTTATGTTAGAGGTAAGTCATTAAAGAAGATTCTTCAGGAGCAAAGAATCTCTACCCTTTTTATGGATGAAAATCTGTATTTTCATGGTGTCTTTTGATTGCTGGGATAGGGAAGAGAGAGCAGAGAGGAGGAATGGGGAGGCTCTGTGTTGCAGCTGCAGGCCGAAAATGGCCTTGGGGAGAGCAGTGTTGTGGCCCAAACCCTTAGGTCTTCTGGCAAGAAGTGCCTGTCAGCTCAGGGAAGGGGCATCCTGGAGACAGCTGGTCCACAGATACTTCAGGGCAGATTCTAAGAGCAGCTCATCAAAGAAATCCTGCCTTAAGAGGTTTATTGTAATTGTTATACGAGAGATGGCACATGTTCTGACTTTTAATGAGGTGAATGGCAGATGAAACAAAACTGAAGTTCTTTGGTTTAATTACCCTCTTCTGCTGATTTTTATCTTTTTTTTTAAGATTTATTTATTTGAGAAAGAGAATGTGCGAGTGGTGGGGGTGGGGGGCAGAGAGAGATTCCTCAAGCAGACCCTCCGCTGAGCATGGATCTCAAGGCAGGGCTTGATCCCAGGACCCTGAGATCATGACCTGAGCTGAAATCAAGAGTCAGCTCCTTAACTGACTGAGCCACCCAGGCATCCCTTCTGCTAATTTTTAGACCGAGATTTGATGTTAGCTTCTTTTAAGATTTAAGAAATAAGGGATTTCTAGAATACATAATAATGTGTGCTTTAAAATAATGCTTATTAAAGAATCCGTAAATGCATATTAATACTAACAAAATAAAAATAAATTTTAAAATGGTGGCAGTAGGGTGGGGAGAAAAGAAAGCTCTTCTTTATAGAATGCCAACTAATAAATACTGAGAGAATTTTTTTAAATCAGCATTTACTAGTCACCATATCATCAGGCAATGATGATCCATAGATGGCAAAACTTTGAGATGAAAGATTGTTGGAAAAAAGGATATTCACACAATCTCAAAAGTATTACTCCACAAGTTATTAATTACCAAGGAGATAGGTGTCGGTATAGTAGAGAAACCTGGGCACTCACTTAAACCAAATAAGCAAATTTAACATCCCCAATAATGGGCCAAATTGATAAAGTAAAATTTAAAAATAAAATAACGGGGGCGCCCGAGTGGCTCAGTCAGTTAAGCGTCTGCCTTTGGCTTGGGTCATGACCCCGGGGTCCTGGGATCAAGTCCCACGTCAGGCTCCCTGCTCGACGGGGAGCCTACTTCTCCCTCTGCCTGCCACTCCCCCTGCTTGTGCTCACTCTCTCTCTCTCTTTCTCTCTGTCTCTGACAAATAAATAAAATCTTTAAAAATAAATAAATAAATAAATATAAAAATAAAGTAACGTTTGTTATGTCTTACTGCTTTAGGTGAAATCCTTAACCCTGTTTGTCACCCATTATCCACCAGTTTGTGAATTAGAAAAAAGTTACTTACAACAGGTGGGAAACTATCACATGGGATTCTTGGTCAGTGAGGATGAAAGCAAAGAGGATCCAGGTATGAAGTACGCTTGCAGTAAGTACAACTAGACTGTGGTTGTTTTCATGTTTGATAACTCAGAATTCATGAATACATGAACTTACTGCTTATTAAAAATAAAAGCTGTGAACGTTGATTTTAAATGACATTTGTCTGACTTCATTTTCTCTAAGCTTAGGGTCAAGTAGAATTTACCTTTATCTTTGCCATCTCTGAGCACTTCTCTGGTCTTTCTTTACCTCATTTTTCTACAAGAAGAAGATGGGGTCGGGGGGGACATGTAGGTTTTACTCTCAGATCCATCCCAGGAAAGATGCCCTAACAGTCAAGTATATTAGTCATCTTTAAAAATGTCTGATGTATTTCCCCAAATATCATCCCCAGTATTCAATACTGGACATTTGTTTTATCTTAACTTGACAAGGAAACTGAATGTCAGGTCAAGTGGCTTGCCCATGTGGGCCACCTGGGTGGGGGCTGAACTGAGCCTAGAATCATAGAATCTGCTTGCAGGTTCTGTCCCACTCTGCTAGAACTGGTATGTGGGATCTACACTATTTTTCCTAGCCTTCCCACACTGCACCACTGTCACAAGAATGAGACGTTTCGTGAAAAAGAACATCATTAGCCAACAGAAATAAATTCAAGTGCTGTAAGTAATATAGTCAATTTTAGTATAATTTTATTTTCCTGTTCAGTAGTAATTTTTTTAAGCTCCCAACCTGTGGGCCAGTGATGGTTTACACAGTTGGTGTGCTACAATGGAAAAATCCATTACCCAAGACACTCCAGAGTCCAAATTTTATTTTGGAAAAGTAATAAAGATGAACCTGAAAAAGAAATCAGGCGACTGGCCCAAATAAAACAAAGCCCTGGACCTGAGATAAATGTAATGTTAGGCAATCCTTGCCTTTCACCACCATGCAGTCTTGAAAAACACATCATAAATTTTCTCATGGAAGCAGTTTCATGTCTATTAATCTGC
The DNA here is from genome assembly GCF_003265705.2 of Callorhinus ursinus. Classification (NCBI taxonomy): domain Eukaryota; kingdom Metazoa; phylum Chordata; class Mammalia; order Carnivora; family Otariidae; genus Callorhinus; species Callorhinus ursinus. Next base: position 89,123 of record NW_027397065.1, read on the forward strand.
ATCCAAAGTGACAGGAGGAGCTTATAAGCTAAAATCCAGTGGGATAAACAAGAGTTCACCAGCAGGGAAGCGTCAGTGATAAGCATTTACGTGAACTGACTACCAACCTGTAAGGGTTCTGGCATTTTATCTTATTGATTGAAATTTATATTCATGAACATAATTTTAAACAGTAAATGATGCGAAAAGGCTCATGCTAACAGGCCGGAGACCCCTGCTTCTTTCCCTTCCCTCCATGACTCCTCCCCATCCAGTCCCAAGGCAGCTACTTTCAACTGTTTCATTGCTTTCTTCCGTATCTCTCAGTAAGACGCTTATCTGCCCATCTCTTGGTTCATTGTCTTGACACATTACTGTCGGGCTTCTCATTGAGCTGGATGGGAGTCTTCAGCTTTCCTGCTTTAACCTCCCAGTGTACTCATTCCAGGTTCTTTCTGCCTCATTCCTCATCATAGTTTTCACTGTTACTGCCAGTAACTCTTGCTTAATCATGAGCCAGGTATGAGGACAAGTGCATTTTCTTTCTTTCACAACTTTTTTGTTTTTTGTGTTTTTGAAAGCAGTAGTTGCCTTGTTTCATTCCATTCTTTTATTTGAGTCTGTATCTGACTCTCCCTGTACCCTCCAGCAGCTTTGTAAAACACCTCTCTAGACATGTTTCCACGTGATTGAACTGCTGGTTCCACTTCTTGTTGGAATCGTTCCTCCTGGAGCCCTTTGTCCTGCGTGTCGGCGCTGGTTGCTCCCTAGGCCTGCTGCACACAGCTGTTGTCCCGACACCTGCCTTCACCATCAGCCTAAGAATTCTCTCATCCTGCCTTCTGTGCATTTGATTGCAGGTGACCGGACCCTGGAATTCATAGGAGTGCCAACAGTGAGAATGGGAATAATCTCACATTACAGGGACCTCAGAGGAAGAGTGGGCTTCAGCTCTGTCTCCCTGTCTTCCTGCATCATCCGGCTAGTGACAGGGCGGCTGCAGCTTTTTCTTGCATCAGAGCCAGAATTGACAGTGTCCCAAGGGCCCAGCATTTCCTGGACTCTTTCTCTGGAGCCCAGATGCTCACTAGCATCTCATCATTGTCCCCTCTCCTTTTCAGAATTGAATCACATGCTCACTCTTAAGCCAATTGCCAGAGGTGACAGTGACAGGGATGACTTTGATCAGCCTCGGTTAATCAGGATCCACTTTCGTAGCTTGGTATGAGGACATTATCTCCTCAGTTAAATGGTCAGGGAGTTAATTCCATATAAAATCAGGGTTTTCTTAGGGTTGGAAAAGATTTTGGATAGGCCACTAATAATATCAACTAAAGGAGTTAAAAGTTTTGAGATTTTGCAGGAATGAAAACGTCTCCAATATACCTTCATACTTGATTTATAATTTCACTACGGCTAGAATTTTAGGTCGAAAATAATTTTCACTCAGAATTCTGAAGCATCAGTGCATTGTCTGCTTACTTCTAGTGTTGTTCCAGCAACATGTGTCGCATCCATTACCTCTAACCTAACTCTTCTGCTGTCTGAATTAGAGGCCACCGCATAGGTCATCAGTCAAGGGCCCCAGAGACCTTTTGGGTGGCTTTTAAGATACTCTGTTATTTCTCATGGCAAGGTAGATAAAGCAGCGAACTAGCAGTAAGAAACATGTACTTTAATCTATTCCAGTCTATAAAATCTTGGACAAGTTACCTAACCTCATCCACCTCTAAAAATGTTATGAATCAGTCCCAAAAGTGACTTCAGAGACTATTTCATCAGCACATATTTCTTTAATAACTGCCTACAGAAGTTTGGCTTTCAAACAAATTTTGCTAAGTTCCCCTGTAACAAGCAGAAACATGAATTATTACTTTCTCTGATTCTAAGCAGTGTCAGATTAATTTTCCAGTAATATCCATCTAGGAAATGGTTACAGCTTATAAGTAAAGTACTCACCAAGAGCTTTTATTTACCACCTTCTCTCCTATCTGGCTCTGTCTGCCGCCACATTTCCATCACACACCCACTCACACTCTCTCCCTTTCTCCCCTCTGAGAGGGGTGAAGGACAGTCCTGATGTAGAACATAACTCTAAAAACTCCCTAACGTGAGGGGGCGCCTGAGTGGCTCAGTCAGTTGAGCATCTGACTCTTGGTTTCAGCTCAGGTCACGATCTCATGGGTGGTGGGATCAAGCCCCATGTCAGGCTCTGCGCTCAGTGGTGAGTCTGCTTGAGATTCTTTCTCTTCCTCTGCCCGTCCCCCTGCTCGTGCTCACACTCTCTCTCTCTCAAATAAATAAATAAATCTTAAAAAAAAAAACAACACCGTAATGTGATTATGGAAGAATAGTCATTTACCTCGATGCTGTAAGAACTACCATAATTACATGTATCATATGATCTCACTGATA